>NW_028280787.1:2047500-2276569 GCF_059751285.1 Brachycentrus maculatus
CATCTTCATGTTTTACCCAAAAAGATCTGTTGCACAGTAAAAAGTTAAATAAGTGGCTTGATATTTATTTTTAATACATTGTATTATATTTTTAACTTTAAAAACCATCTCCTGAATTTTTTTTTATAAATGACGTTGTTGAAAGGAGTGAGCGATATTAGAAAATAGTGTATGTATAAAGACGTATTTCATTCAACCAGCATAGCCACCGGCAGGTTAGTCCTGGGTATTGGAGAATATTATAAAAACTGCATACTGATAACAGCAATATGATATCAATAGAAAGTCGTTTATGGATGTCGTTTTTTTTTAATATAAATATTCTCAGATAAGCTAACTGCAAGACATATATATTTTTTAAATTGTTCTATTAACCTTCCACAGCCGAAGTATCTGAAAATTACGCATGCTTCGATCGGGGGGATTTGAAAACCCCAGTATTATACATACAAATAATGGATGTATGTAATAATAATACGAGGCTTGAGATAAACTACGTGTAGTCAGTGGCATGTATGCAGATCGACTGCTCGAATGATCGGAAGAATGCAGCTTTTTTTTAAAATTTTATTATTTATTTATTTATTTCATAGATACATACATTTTTTGCTATATGTTTCACTAGCTATATGTATTATTAGCTTTTAATTGCTGTCTCGCTTCCTCACAGTTGTGGCGCGCAGTAGTTGGAGTTAAATGAATAAAGTTTCTCGAGTTAACATGAGTAACACACCGTAACACGGACCGTTTGACTATTGGATTGATTCGACTGTAGAACGCGAGAATATTAATAAATATATTTTTTTAAATAACCATCCCATCGCTTACCGCAGGAGTAGGCAGAGAGGGTAAACGCCTCGCCTATCAGTCCAAACAATCTTCGCCTCTTCCACATTCTTGCATAACAATAATTTGAAAATCACGCGGTTTGAACAATGCAAGTATTTCAAAGTATCACAAAAAAGATTACGAAAATTTTGAGTTGAATCGCTTGAATGATTATCGATTTATCGAGTGAAACGTTGTTGGGGGATTTAAAATCCCCCTGTTAGGTCCGGATAGGTTAATAGGTATCGCATGCATTGTGTTAATTTTGATTATTATATTCCTATATTCGGACGTGGCAATTAATTTTTATTAGCCATATAAAAATTCACAATTTCACATGTAGAAAGCTAGAGGAACAAGCGTACCAGATATACTCGTGCACATGTACCACCAGTTAATAATTGAAGAAAAAAACAACTCTGGGTATGACCAAAACTTGTTCTCCGGCCGGTAGGTACCTAGGGCGTTATAAATGATCATTTTTCAAAAAAAAATCTATTAAATGTCTCATGCAAACATCGCACACTCCTTTCAAGAACGTCATAAATCAAAAAACTTGATTTTTCAGGAGAACGTTTTTAAAGTTTAAAAATATAATACAATGTTTTAAAAATAAATATCTAACTAACTAACTAACTAACTAACCATCACGCCGCTTCCCCGCAGGGGTAGGCAGAGAGAATAGAGCGCCACACCACTCCTTGTCCTTGCAAACATTCTTCGCCTCTTCCACGTCCATGCATCTCCTCATACATACCCGCCGATTGTTACGACTCCTAACCTGACCACTTTCAATTATTTGGCATACCTGCTAGTGCCATGTTTTTCTCGGTCTTCCTCTGCTCCTTTTCCCGCTAACATTCGCCTCATAAATTTATTTTACCGTTCTTTCCTCACTCATTCGTTCTACATGTCCAAACCATCTCAGCACACCTTTATTAATTTTAAAATAAATATCAAGCCACGTATTGAACTTTTTACCTGGAACAGATCTTTTAGGTAAAATCTGAAGGTTTTTTTCTCAATTTGAAAAATATAAATTGTATTTTAAAAAATAATTAAACAATACCTTTTCTTCAAAATGCAAAAAGAACACTTTCTGCCCTGTAGCGGGTAAATGTTAAGTTAAAAATATGCCTTTTTTGCTGGGATATAGTACGTTTTCTGGGCATTCCGACAACATGCACAACTGAAAATTGATGATTTTTGATTTATGACGTTCTTGAAAGGAGTGAGCGACATGACACCCATTTATAAACTTTTACAACTATGCACACCCATTTTTTTAAATGCTGCGCTTTTACGCACAGTGTCACGTATAAATTTGTACTATTACGCAAATTATAAAATGCCCATTTAAAAAAAATATATATAAACGCACTGACACTACACACCCATTTTTGAACTTTTACTTACACACCTTCCATACACACCTAATTTGTCTGCCTCCATAGTGTAATGGTCAGCACGCTCGGCTACCATTCTGGAGGTCCCGGGTTCGATTCCCAGGGGGGTCAAATAAACATAAGTGATTTTTTTTCACTCTAATATTTATTCAATATCACCCTGGACTGGTACCTGAAGCGGAGGGCTGATCACCTTTCCTTCATGTGCTAACGATCAAGATGACACTGCGTTTATATGCAGTGCCCTATGCACCACTGGGGTGCGGATAAGGGTTTGAAGAATACACGCCTAATATTAAAAAAATAAAACGCACACTGTCACACGCGATTGTTTACTCATACACCGCCCATTTTTAAACGCTTACTCGCGCTACACATCCAATTTTAAACTTTTATCTACACTTTATATCGTCCGCCTCCGTAATGTAATGGTCAGCATGCTCGCCTACCGTTCTGGAGGTCCCGGGTTCGATTCCCATTGGGGTTTAATAAATATAAGTTATTTTTTCACTCTAATATTTATTCAACATTACACTGGACTGGTACCTGAAGCGGAGGGCTGATCACCTTTCCTTCATGTGTAATCGATCGAGATAACACTGCGTTTATATGAAGCAGTGCCCTATGCACCATTGGGGTGCGGTAAGGGATTTATTATTATTATATGTGTAACATTTTTTTTAAACCTTTTACGTACACTGTAACACACGATAATTCACTGTTACGCACACTATAACACACCCATGTTTTAAACTTTCACATAAACTACACACCCACTTTTAAACTTCTACTTAGACATACTTATACATAGCCATTTTTTCAATATTCACCGCATCATTGGGCCATGTCATATTTTTATATATATAATAATAATAATAATAATTTGGATAATTTGGATAGCGCCATTTTCGTAAAATACTACCTCAAGGGCGCTTACAAAGACATGGATAATAATAATAAATATAAGATGATGATGATAATGATATAAAAAAATGGATTAAAACGACGTCAATCGATCTCGGGCTGTCGAGTCTGGAGCGGGGAAAAGATGAGCCGACATATTAAAACGCCTTCCTCTTGATCCCATGGGCTGGAGAATGGCCAAGGTGTTGGGCAGGACGCCTTCCTGAGCGATGGTCGTCACGCTGGAGGGCAGCTTGTTGATCTCCTCGTCATTGTGGATGGCCAACTTCCAACTTCCAGACTAGCACAGTTCAAACGGGACTTCACTTTTATCCTCTTTTGCCGCCCTTCCGTGATCCGACATGATATATGTGTGTGTTTTTATTATTTACACAAATATTTCCATTTCATAGTATTTTCGTAAGCCTTAGCGGCTCATTATTAGAAATATGTATCAGATTGTGGTAGAGTGGGTTCGAACCGAGAAACTCTGGCTTAAGAGACCGCGACACTAACCACGGGACCACAACCCGACAAATATGATGATAGCTCAGAATTTTGTCATAGGCGGAGATAATTAGAGAGTAAGTAATAGTGTCGAAATGTGTGCCATTGTACTCGGGTGTCGTGTATCGTTGCCGCCATGCATTGACCCTGGCGTGGTGATGTGGGCACCACTTTTGGCAGAGCTGTGACCTCCCCGCGCGGCAGGAACTTGACCTCCGCGCGGGGCGCGTGTGTGAGTGTGTGAATCACACGCCCGGCGTCAAGGTTCGTGACTTTTCCAATCGTAAAAAAAAGCGATCGTATCGCGAGTGGAAACGTGGTACGCTTCGAGCGCTGGTGCTAGACCAGTGCTGTTCGCCGTATCGATTTTTAGGGCTGCGGCCGGCGAGCTTTCTAAAATTGATGCGACGGCTTCCAGAGGCGATGTTGCTGTCGAATTGTATATATCGACCTCGAGCTACGGACGCCCGAGTTACGGACGCCTCGAGTTCCGGATGTCTCGAGTTACGATCGGTCCGAGTGCTCACTTATATTACGGCTACATACGTTCTACGGTATTCCGTAAACCCCTCCATAACGTACACGTATAAGGATAATTGGACGAGAATTGAGAATGATATTTCAAGGACGCGTCACGTTTATTGGGCACGTTTAGTTACACGAGAGAGAAGAAAGATATAATGCAGTTAAAAATTATTGTTGATTTTAACATGTATGGCTAGATGTATGGACCTGAAGGAAGATAGTAGTGTATATAATATTATGACAGAAGAGTATGGCGTTCCATCCTATCTGCCTACCCCTGTAGGGAAACGGCGTGATGATAATAGTAGTATGTAGTAATAGTACCATAATAATCGTACCAAGGACCACACTGGGGCATCCCAGATTTGATTTATTTTAATTTTAAATATTAACCTAACTATTTATTGATTTGGCGTTTAATTTTTAGAACTCCATTTTAATTTATGTATTAATTTTTAAATCAAGCACAGATTTTTTGAGTCTACTAAGTTGTATTTTATTTATAAAAACACATAATAAATTAATATAATGCCCTAACAAGGCGAAACAATTGTCACAACATTAATCAACTCAAAAAATCTGTGTTTTATTTAAAATGATTACATTAATTAACCTAACCTTTATAATATTTCTACTCGTATATCGTTTTCATACGGGAGAAAATGACCATTGTATTTTTTTTTACAAAAACGTCATTATTGACTATTTGACATCTTACTAGCTGACCTGGAAAAAATCCCAAAGTGATTTTAAACTAGGAAGTATAATAGAATATATTGACTTGTTAAAAATGACTAACTGCATTGATGTTTATTTTCTTGCCAAGCAAAGGCGACTTAAATGACCCTCCTAAACATTTTACGTTTTGTTAGTTGGTCACTTTCTCCTGTAAGACTACTATAACCTAACCAATACACTATAGATTTGATATTTTTAATGTAAATAATGTTTTTTGTCTGTTGCAAAAGGCGCAATTAGCTTTTTTAATTTTCTAACAATTTTCTAATAATGTCCCGTAGGTATCGCAAGGTCGCGGATAGCACGCGAGGTCAACAGTCTCCGTCATCATTAAAGCATCGCGGACCGTACTGTCATTTCCATAATTTTGATTGGCCGCCTGGACGCGCGCACCGCGTCTATTGGCCGGCGACCTCGTGTCACTTTTTTTTCAATTTTTTTCATTCGAATTGCAAATTTGAATTTCTCCAAATGGGTTCCGGTAACCGTCACTTTGCTGTCGTTAATTGTACGATGGTGCGTTTTTTTTTGTTGCTATTTAAAAAAAATATAATTGACGGTTTGAGCTGCGTACTTTGATATTCGATATTTTTCTCCTATCACGCGTTTTCCTAGAATTTGCAATGAAAACCTGAAAAATGTCTAGGTATATTTGACCATTTATTAATAAATTACCTATGCTCCTATTTCCAACTTACAAAAAACTAAAGTAGGCATTGTGCATTCTTTCCTTATATCACCATTCGAACATCTATCATACATTGTTTTTCCGCACTGAGAGATCGCATTCCGACTACATTCAGTCTTCTTTCATCCTTCTTTTGCCAACTCCATGCTTCACTTCCATACATTGGGGTATTGGGTAATTAAAACTAATAATTAAAATTATTAATTAGCTTTAATTTTCTGCCTCCGTAGTGTAATGGTCAGCACGCTCGGCTACCGTTCTGGAGGTACCGGGTTCGATTCCCAAGTGGGGTAAAATAAATATAAGTGATTTTTTCACTGTCATATTTATTCAATATTACCCTGGACTGGTACCTGAAGCGGAGGGCTGATCACCTTTCCTTCATGTGTAAACGATCAAGATAATATTGCGTTTATATGACGCAGTGCCCTACGCACCATTGGGGTGCTGATAAGGGTTTTATTATTATTATTATTTAATTTTCACCTGTAGATGAAAACATCTAAGTTTTCGAAACTAGTCGTGTATAATAAAAATACAACTCATTAAGTGGTTTATTACAAGTATTATTTTTTTTTTAAATACATAAATATCAATGCCGACTTAGTACAGTTCTGTTTTTTATTTATTTTTTTTTACAAAATACATATTTAAATAATAAAAAATAGTTGGTAAATATACAATACATTTCAAATATAACGTTTCTACCTCTCTAATAAAGTAGATACTTGTGTTCAGAGAGGGAGTTCGTTTTACAATGGTTAAGGTAAATTTTGGTATTTTCTTTTTTTTTTACGAAAAAGTAGCGTAGTCGCGATCGCAACGCCCGCGTTATGCGAAATGCAATAAAAAAAACATGACAAGCGATTAGAAAAATGTTACTAGTTCACGAGTATTTCACACCCACAAGCTAACATTGATTTCTGAACTAAAATGCACTTCTGAACGTTTGTATCGCAATTTTTTTTTCCACCAAGGTCGGCTCCTACGACATGTCATGTTATGTATTATTTCTATGGAGAACGAAGTCATTGCCACTCTGCCGCGCTAGGCGCAAAGGGCGTATATGCACTCAAGTTGACCGGAATAAAAATAAATAATTAAAAAAACATCACATTTTAGATTTTTATTTTGTATATTAAATATTATTTTTTGACATCTCAACATAGATGAAAAGGAAGTCTGGGCATTTTCGGTCCTAAGCCCCGTAAATGCCCAGACTTCTATATTGACAGATCTGGCTCCCGAATATACGAGATTGAACGTGGATCCAGGACTGTTAAGAGCTGCTTGAGATAAGGACAGTTGTGTCGCCTACTTTCAAAATCTGCCAGATCCATTCATGTAAGTCGATTTTACAAAAAATGCAAAATTCTCCGGGTAACATTTATCTTGAAAAGATTTGTCTATCATTAGATAAAATATTATGAAATAGAGAATTTTTACATTTAAAAAAAATTATTTACAATTTTAAAAAAAATTCGAGACACAAACCGATAATGACGTCATCTTAATTTCTGACCTATCTCCGCTCTCTGATTGGCCGATATGGGTCAGAAGGTAATTTCCATGAATATACCGGAATTTGAAATACAACGCTGTTTGTATGTATTTTTAGCAGGGTTTTCAAGTATATAAACATTTTAAACAATAAAACCCACAATTAGCATTCTGATAGAGTATAAAATTTAAAATCTTAAAAAATTGGATCTGGCGGATTTTGAAAGTAGCCGACACAATTACTCTCAAGTGATAGTCGACGTCAGGCAGTGACATAAGGGATGCGAAATCACTTGACCTCGTAAAAAAATATTAAATAAAAATATCTGCAGAATCCGAATCTATTAAAACCCGAAAATAAATTATGTAACTCAATAACATTTTGTAAACGTAAAGCATTGTTAACTTTGTGGTATGGTAGTATAACACTCTCCTTATCATTCATTCTTCACTTTGTGTAAAACCGCATTAAAAAAGTGTTGTAACTAAAACCGTCAGTTACGCCCGCCGTGCTTAGCAGAGGAGCGCTGTCGTTCGCTGAATGGAGCGGCTGATTGGCGAATCAGCGCTTCAAGTTTAAATTTCGAATGGAACGGTGTTCCTAAATTGTTCAAATCTCTCATTTCGAAATCGCACAATGGAACACAATTAATATGCGTTTTGACGTTTAAATGTTGCGTCAATGTTTCAATGTTACATTTTTTCAAGTGATAAACACAGTATAGAATTTTCAATGTTACATGTTTTCAAATCGTTAACAAAATATGTAATTTTCAATGTTAAAAAAAACTAACTAATTAACCGTCGCTTCTCCGCAGGGGTAGGCAGAGAGAATTGAACACCTCACCAATCTATCTTTGCAAACAATCTTTACCTCTTCCGCATTCATGCAACTCCTCATCCATACCCCCCGCTGATTATTCCAACTGCTGACCTGAACACAATTATTTGAAATACTTGATTATGTCAAGTTTTCCTCTGTCTTCCTTGGCTTCCATTACCAACCACATTCGCCTCATAAATTTGTTTTACTCTTCTTTCTTCGCTCAATCGATTCACGTGCTTAAACACCATTCCTTAATTGTATCGATAACGCTTACCTTGCATGCTTTCATTATATCACCATTCGAACATCTATCATATTTCGTTCTGTCGCACTTTCGTCTGAGAGACCGTATTCCGACGTTACATTTCACATCACATTTGACATTTTCAATGTTACATTTTTTCCAAATTGTTAACACAATCTGGAATTTTCAATGTTACATTTATTCATATCGTAAATACAATATGAAATTTTCAATGTTTTAATTTTTTTTCAATCGTTAACACTACAATTCACAATGTTACTTTTTTTCAAATCGTAAACGCAATATGGAATTTTCAATGTTACATTTTTTTTCAAATCGTAAACACAATATAGAATTTTCAATGTTACATTTTTTCAAATCGTAAACACAATATAGAATTTTCTCTGTTACATATTTTAGAATCGTAAACACAATACACAATTTTCAATGTTACATTTTTTTACAGTCGTAAACACAATGTGACCTACATCGTTCGTACAGACTTACATCGCGTGGGCCATATCGTCATCTGTTATATATGTGAAGTATCTTTACTTCATCGGTAAGTGACAGAAAAAGAAAAATGTCAAGTTTACCGATACATTTGCCATCGATTAGAGGTCGTAATTCCCGAGTATCGTGTCGGTAAACTCGACTTTACTTTCTTACATTGTAGACATTTTAAAACCGGCTGTTGATCGATTGCTATTAACAGGAAGTCAATGTTGGCGATAAAAAATCAAATGGGTATTTATAACACGTCTATAAACGGATCGATAACCGGTTTGGAATTGCCAAAGTCGTTGGAAATATTGTAAAATCTCAGACATTAAGTTCAAATGTGATAATTTAACACGCACTTGAGTTGTCGGAAATTTTGTTAAATCTCAGATGTTAAGTTTAGTTATGAAAATATGTAAAAACGCTTGTAAACATGACTTTTGAGAACTACAGATGTTCTGTACACCATACAGGCGAAAATACAAACAGTTTGTATGTAGTGTAATGAAATCTAAATAAATATAAACCAATAATAAACCATATTACAATGAATAAAGCCTCCCCACTAATAATATATATATATATATATATATATATATATATATATATATATATATATATATATATATATATATATATATATATATATATATATATATATATATATATATATATATATATATATATATATATATATATATATATATATATATATATATATATATATATATATATATATATATATATATATATATATATATATATATATATATATATATATATATATATATATATATATATATATATATATATATATATATATATATATATATATATATATATGTATATATAAATATATATATATATATATATATATATATATATATATATATATATATATATATATATATATATATATATATATATATATATATATATATATATATATATATATATATATATATATATATATATATATATATATATATATATATATATTTATATATACATATATATATATATATATATATATATATATATATATATATATATATATATATATATATATATATATATATATAACCGACAATGTTTAATTATCACGAGGTGATAATTTCTATATTATGTATATTTATCATTCGAGGATATGCTATCCTTTTAAGGAGACGAATTGATCTTAGTATTGCATTTATTACATATTAAAAATTCATTAATATCTTAATAACCAACTAACTACGTACGCCGCTTCCCCGCAGGGGTAGGCAGAGAGAATAGAACGCCACACCAATACCGGTAGAAAACGGAGTGTGTCGGGTTGTGGTCCCGTAGTTAGTGTTGCGCACTCTTAAGTCAGAGTTTGTCGTAATTTATTCTAAATACAGATAATATTAAACGTAATTGATTTTTTTTCTTAAAACAGCATTTTAGAATTGCAAAAATAGGTTTTTCTTCGAAATAATTACATAAATGGTTTGGAAAAGAAAAGAGTTATTGAAAGGTAAGGAGTTAAAAAAAAAACAATAAGATTTTTTCTATATATAAAAAAAAAACTAAAAAAATTCAATATACATTCCTTAATAAATTGGGCGTATACAGACACGTAACGTCTCCGGTAGAATGAATTCTGTTTTTGGGAATATCCCCTTAAGGGCACGATTTGAAAATAAAATCAATGATTATGAGTTGAAGATACTTAGGTAGGTTCATGATATTAGTTCTAGAAGATTCAGCAACTTGGAAACCGCTCAACCGGTCCTTGCGGTCGCTTGTACTGGTGTCTAAGTTCAACGTTTTACAACTGTGTGTGTGTGTGTGTGTGTGTGTGTGTAGGTACCGTACTTTCCGAACAATTATCCCTACATTGGGCCTTGAAACGTCGCTGTTGCAAAATGGTACTCCGCGTCAACAGTCTCTGCGGCGGGCAAGAGACGGGCAAACGATTACAGCAGAACGACGAGTACAACCCGCGGGCAAACGCGGGCATAGGAACTGAATACAGTACTCAAAATTCAGTTCAATTCAATCAATAAGATATGGCGTTTAATTTGTAGAACCCCTTTATATTTTAAATACTGAAATCAAACACTGATTTTTAGAGTCTAAACTAAATTGTATTTGATTATTAAAAACACACAATTAAAATTTTGACAATTCGTTTATACAGTGTCTAGATGTGTTTCCGTGGTTAGTGCCATGACAAATACCCCGACTTCCAAATTCTTCTTCACCCATGCCAATATCGCTAACTCCTTTCAACAACGTCTTACATCAAAAAACTAGATTTTTCAGGAGACCGTTTTTAAAGTATAAAATGAAATGTATTAAAAATAAATATCAAGCCACTTATTGAACTTTTTACTGTGTAACAGATCTTTTTAGGTAAAACCAGAAGGTTTTTTTCTCCATTTGAAAAATATTTAGTAAATTAAAAAAAAAAATAAACAATACCTTTTCTTAAAAACGCAAAAACAACACTTTCTGCCCCTTAGCGGGTAAATATTAAGTTAAAAATATGCCGCTTTTGCTGGGAAATAGTACATTTTTTGGGCATTCCGAAAACATGCAATTTTGATATATGACGTTGTTGAAAGGATTGTGCGATATGTCAAAATGTACTTTACTCAATTACAAGTTGCCCCGGTAGCCGAGTTGCCCCAATGTCCTCATGGCCCCAAGGCCTTTTGCTGAGATTCGCAATATGACTCAGTCGCTAGACAGACATTCGTACCTAAGCAAGACTAACAAATAAAATACGACAATGCAATAAACCACTGTATAATATAGGACGCATTGTCCACGGATATGAAGTATGAACGCTCAGTATCGATTAGCAATGCTAATTACATTTAATGCATTTTTTTCCCTTTTTGACTGTTAAGACATTTATTTATGTACTTATGACTTATTTTATATACCGCAGTACGGCTGTCCAAATTTAAAACACAGTAAGGGACATTTTTTTTGTAATAGGTTTTTTTTGCATTCTTGGACTAAGTAGAGTCTACTTAGTCCATAAATGCAAAAAAAAACTAATACAAAAAAATGTCCCTTACTGTGTTTTAAATTTGGACAGCCGAGTACTGAGGGAGTGTCGGTAAAGATGCCATAGATCAATCTGTAGGGCAGGGCATCGGTTTTACAAGTAAGTAAAAGCTTTAACTGCATATATGTATAACTGTTTAGTATATTTTTATTTTTTAAATTTAATTTCACTTGGTAAATACCAATATTTCTTAAAATTTGTTGTGATATGTATTTCGATGCATCCCGTCGTCATTTTCAAACACTGTATGTAAAGTCTAAATTTTAGAGTTCTTGGGACGTTGAAGGATGAAGTCCGCCTCCGTAGTGTAAGCACGCTCGGCTACCATACTGGAGGTCCCGGTTTCGTTTCCCAAGGGGGGTGAAGTAAATATAAGTGATTTTTTCACTCTAATATTTGTTCAATACTATCCCGGACTCGGAACCTGAAGCGGTAGGCTGATCACCTTTCCTTCGTGTGTTAACGATCAAGATAACACTGCGTTTATATTATGCAGTGCCCTGTGCACCATCGGGTGCGGAAAAGGATTGGAATTTGAATGAATGAAGAGGGGCTAGGAGCTGTTACCTATATATATATATATATATATATATATATATATATAGGTAATATATGTATATATATATATATATATATATATATATATATATATATATGACATATCGCACAATCCTTTCAACAACGTCATATATCAAAATTGCATGTTTTCGGAATGCCCAAAAAATGTACTATTTCCCAGCAAAAGCGGCATATTTTTAACTTAATATTTACCCGCTAAGGGGCAGAAAGTGTTGTTTTTGCGTTTTTAAGAAAAGGTATTGTTTATTTTTTTTTTTAATTTACTAAATATTTTTCAAATGGAGAAAAAAACCTTCTGGTTTTACCTAAAAAGATCTGTTACACAGTAAAAAGTTCAATAAGTGGCTTGATATTTATTTTTAATACATTTCATTTTATACTTTAAAAACGGTCTCCTGAAAAATCTAGTTTTTTGATGTAAGACGTTGTTGAAAGGAGTTAGCGATATTGGCATGGGTGAAGAAGAATTTGGAAGTCGGGGTATTTGTCATGGCACTAACCACGGAAACACATCTAGACACTGTATAAACGAATTGTCAAAATTTTAATTGTGTGTTTTTAATAATCAAATACAATTTAGTTTAGACTCTAAAAATCAGTGTTTGATTTCAGTATTTAAAATATAAAGGGGTTCTACAAATTAAACGCCATATCTTATTGATTGAATTGAACTGAATTTTGAGTACTGTATTCAGTTCCTATGCCCGCGTTTGCCCGCGGGTTGTACTCGTCGTTCTGCTGTAATCGTTTGCCCGTCTCTTGCCCGCCGCAGAGACTGTTGACGCGGAGTACCATTTTGCAACAGCGACGTTTCAAGGCCCAATGTAGGGATAATTGTTCGGAAAGTACGGTACCTACACACACACACACACACACACACACACAGTTGTAAAACGTTGAACTTAGACACCAGTACAAGCGACCGCAAGGACCGGTTGAGCGGTTTCCAAGTTGCTGAATCTTCTAGAACTAATATCATGAACCTACCTAAGTATCTTCAACTCATAATCATTGATTTTATTTTCAAATCGTGCCCTTAAGGGGATATTCCCAAAAACAGAATTCATTCTACCGGAGACGTTACGTGTCTGTATACGCCCAATTTATTAAGGAATGTATATTGAATTTTTTTAGTTTTTTTTTTATATATAGAAAAAATCTTATTGTTTTTTTTTTAACTCCTTACCTTTCAATAACTCTTTTCTTTTCCAAACCATTTATGTAAATATTTCGAAGAAAAACCTATTTTTGCAATTCTAAAATGCTGTTTTAAGAAAAAAAATCAATTACGTTTAATATTATCTTTATTTAGAATAAATTACGACAAACTCTGACTTAAGAGTGCGCAACACTAACTACGGGACCACAACCCGACACACTCCGTTTTCTACCGGTATTGGTGTGGCGTTCTATTCTCTCTGCCTACCCCTGCGGGGAAGCGGTGTACGTAGTTAGTTGGTTATTAAGATATTAATGAATTTTTAATATGTAATAAATGCAATACTAAGATCAATTCGTCTCCTTATAAGGATAGCATATCCTCGAATGATAAATATACATAATATAGAAATTATCACCTCGCGATAATTAAACATTGTCGGTTATGATATTCCAATGAATTAAAATAAATTAAAACTTTCCATAAGATTTTTATTTCCGTATTTGAGTAAATAAACAAGCGATATCGCTCACTCCTTTCAAGAACGTCATAATTCAAAAAACTTGATTTTTCAGGGGATCGTTTCTAAAGTTTAAAAATTTAATACAATGTATTCAAAGTAAATATCAAGCCACTTATTGAACTTTTTACTGTGCAACAGATCTTTTAAGGTAAAACATGAAGGATATTTCTACATTTGAAAAATATTTAGTATATTTAAAAAAATAATTAATCAATACCTTTTCTTCAAAATGCAAAAACAACACTTTCTGCCCTGTAGCGGGTAAATATTAAGTTGAAAATATGCCGCTTTTGCTGGGATATAGTAAATTTTCTGGGCATTCCAAAAGCATGCACAACTGAAAATTTAAGATTTTTGATTTATGACGTTCTGGAAAAGAGTGAGCGATATATCGAGGCTTTATATTGCAGAATATTGTAAACGCCAATTCGCGATTAATTGAAATGTAGTTCTACAAATTAAACGCCAAATTTAGAAATAAATTGATACAAGATATTAATTTTTTAATTTAATTTTTAAATCAGAAATATTTGTGTATTTATTATTTACACAAATATTTCAGTTTCATACTATTTCTGTGAGCCTAAACGGCTTATTATTAGAAATAGGTATTAAATTGTGGTGGAGTAGGTTCGAACCGAGAAACTCTGACTTAAGAGTCCGCGATACTAACCACGGGACCATAACCCGACAATATCGAATCCATTATATGTATTATATCCGCCTTCGTAGTGTAACGGTCAGCACGCTCGGCTACCACACTGGAGATCCCGGGTTCGATTCCCAGGGAGGGTCAAATAAATATATGTGATTTTTTCACTCTAATATTTATTCAATACTACCCTGGACTTGTACCTGAAGCGGAAGGCTGATCACCTTTCCTTCATGTGTTAATGATCAAGATAACATTGTGTTTATATGATGCAGTGCCCTATGCACCATCGGGTGTGGATAAGGGTTGAAGAAAAGTATGTATTATATTGTATTGTATCTATTATATTATTTTTAGGGATTAAAAACTGAAGTATACTTTAAATCCTCGTACATAAAAGGCAAGGAGAATTTTCCTAGACAACTTATACTTTTTTTTAATATATCGTAGTCATACAGGAGGAAGTGCATTTTTAACAAAAACGTAATAATTGACTATTTGATATCTTACCAGCTTAAGATTGCCCTTAAAAATCTTAAAGCGATTTTAAACTTGGAAGTATAATTATTGACTTGTCAAAAATGACTAACTGCATTGATGTTTATTTTCTTGCCAAGCAAAAGTGACTTAAATGACCCTCCTGAACATTTTACGTTTTGTTAGTTGGTCGCTTTCTCCTGTACGACTACGATATATAGATTAGGTGTAGACATTTTATGCTTTTTGTTTTAATTTTTAATGTACACGAGAGGGTTTAATGCACTAACCCGTGTTACAAACATGCACTCGCCAATACGGAAATGTCACAAAGGGTTACCAGTCCAATGAAATGCATTGCCGGTGCACTTAGGATTATTTCAATGCAAATTATCATGCGGTCATTTAAATTATGCAAAATATTGGCGCCTCGTAATTTCCTCACTTATGGTGTGTAATATTACCGAATTTACTGTTTGGCTACAGTGCTGGAGGTCCTGGGTTCGTTTTTTAGGGGGTTCGAAATAAATATGGGCGTATTATTTTTTGACATCTCATCAAAGATGAAGAAGAATATGGAAGTCTGGGCATTTACGGGGCTGACGATCGTCATAGGCTGGTTTAAGTGATCACTTTACACACGTGTAACATTCACCAATTCTACCCATTATTGACAACCACACTACTCAAATTCTTGGAAGTTCTATATATATGAACCAATTTAGAAACCTTGTTCTTGAGTCACTAGAATTTCACTAGAGACATCTATTGGTGAGATGTAAAGAAGCCTTTTGTCATAATATATCATAGATAATCTTTTTTTAAAAAATAAAATCATATTTATTTCCAGGGATTAATTTCTGTATTCGTACGACTCGTAATTATTTGATCATCTCAGTACGAATAGCGAGGCTCCACCGTAATGGCATTCTCCTGTTGATGGTAGTATCGCGGATTAATGTCGCGATCTCTCCTCGCGTAATATTTCTCCGTAATAATGTGTGTCACTGTATATACATTATATACTTCCTCGACAACTCCTTCGGAGAGATGCCGAGCCACCCTTAGTGGATTCCACCCTCCCCCCCCATTCTCCTCTAGTTTTACGTACTCACAACCCTCTGATGTCGAGGTATAGTCGACGCACAGAAGGGTGAAGCGGATATACAGTCTGTTCACAGTTATTTTACCTCAATTTTTTTAAAATTATTTATATCGTAGTCGTATTGGAAAAAGTGGCCAACTACCAAAACGTAAAATGTTCAGGAGGGCAATTTAAGTCACTATTGCTTGGCAAGAAAGTAAATAAACACCAATGCAGTTAGTCATTTTTAACTAGTCAATATATAATAACACTTCCAAGTTTAAAATCCTTCTGGATATTTTCAGGGGAATATTAAGCTAGTAAGATATTAAATAGTCAATGATCACTTTTTTGTAAAATAATGCACTTGGTCACTTTCTCTTGTATTACTACGATATGGCAGTTTTAATAAATAAAATAAAAAACTAGAGATGAAATAACTGAATTAATTATTTCGCCGTATAAATAATAAAAATAATAAAAAAAAAACAAAAAAAACAAAAAAAACTAGTGGTGAAATAATTGTGAACAGACTACATATTTTTGGCATTATAGAATTTTGTCTATCCTTCCGCCAGTCTGATGATAACGGTACGGTAAAGACGAAACCCGGTCGCTGGTCAAAAATTATATATGTTGTAAAAACTATATAAGTATTTGTGTATTATATAAAATGGAACTCCACTAGGAAAATGTAGAAATATTGTTCACAAATCTGGGTTTCTCCACTTATTTAACATTTTTGACATCTCATCTTAGATAAAGAAGAATATGGAAGTCTGGGTATTAAATGGGCTTACGACCTGTCATTGGTGTGGTTTCATTGATTTTTTTTTAATTAATTTAATTTGTTAAATATATGTTAGATTCCTTACGAATTTCACACAAAATGAGACCGAGGATAACTTGACAAATGTGTATCTAAATACGACTAGTTTCGTAAACTACAGATGTTCTCGTCAAGAAGTGAAAACACAGTTGTTATTTTCCCATGTTAATGAGAAAATCTGTATTACTCGAAAACAATCGTGTTTGCATTTAAAAACGCAATAGTGGTATTTAAGTAAATAAATAAAAAATATATATATAATTATATGCATATCAGAAGCAACACGTAGCTGGTAGCAGTACGTAGTATAGTACTCCCAGTAACCCATAAAGGAGTTTTAACCTAAATTCTCTCCCGACCATCCCCTAGGAGCCCAGGACTCGCGCGATGCGCCTGCGCGCGCTCCCGTATCGGATATGTTTACTTTTTACTACCATTTTCTACATTTTTCATGTAGAATGTCCGCATTTTAATATGTCCCCGAGATGACTTCTAATAGTCTCGAAGAAGATTAAAATTTGTTTGTATTTATTGATTTGTATTTGTCCGCCTCCGTAGTGTAATGGTCATCATGCTCGCCTACCGTTCTGGAGGTCCCGGGTTCGATTCCCAGGGGGGTTTAATAAATATAAGTGATTTTTTCACTCTAATATTTATTCAATATTACACTGGACTGGTACCTGAAGTGGAGGGCTGATTACCTTTCCTTCATGTGTTATCGATCGAGATAACACTGCGTTTATATGAACCAGTGCCCTATGCACCATTGGGGTGCGGTAAGGGATTTATTATTATTTATTGATTAGGCGTTTAATTTGTAAAATCAGACACAGATTTTTTGAGTCTACTAAGTTGTATTTTATTATTAAAAACATGTTAAAAATTACGCCTACTTATGGCATTTACATGAAAATACCATATCTAGGCGAACAATTCGCTCACTCCTTTCATGAACGTCATAAATAAAAAAACTTGATTTTTCAGGAGAACGTTTTTAAAGTTTAATAATATAATACAATGTAATCAAAATAAATATCAAGCCACTTATTGAAATTTTTACTGTGCAACAGATCTTAAAACCTGAAGGTTTTTTTTCCATTCGAAAAATATGTAGTATATTTAAAAAAAATAATTAAACATTACCTTTTCTTAAAAATGCAAAAACAACACTTTCAGCCCTGCAGCGGGTAAATATTAAGTCAAAAATATGCCTCCTTTGCTGGGATACAGTACATTTTCTGGGCAAACCGTAAATATGCACAACTGAAAATTGACATTTTTTTATTTATGACGTTCTTGAAAGGAGTGAGCGAATTGTCACAATATGAATTTTAGTGTGTTTTTTTAACAATTAAATACAACTTAGTAGGCTCAAAAAATCTCTGTTTGATGCAACAATTAATACACGTATTTTTTTAATGTAGTGTTGTACTGAATGTAGTATTGAGAAAATGCATGGACGTGGAAGAGGCGAAGAATGATTGCAAAGACAGAGTGGTGTGGCGTTCTATTCTCTCTGCCTACCCCTGCGGTGAAGCGGCGTGATGGTTAGTTAGTTAGTTAGTATTGTACTGATATTTATTGTTGTAAGTACGTGTTATATAACGAAATAACAAATAATAATAATAAAAATTGGAATAATCCTCGAATGTGTATGAGGAGATACATGAATGTGGAAGAGGCGAAGATTGTTTGCACCCAGGTAACATAAGGTAATGGCTGTAAAACTTATAAAGTCTGAGCCTAAGTAGGGCGATAGCGTTGTGGACGATAAGCGGTGTTGCATAAACCGTAGCCAGATTTCAGAGTCACTTGGACGTTAGGCAATTAAAAAAAACTTTTTAGTACTGTTGACGTCATAGTAACCAGTGCTTACTATTTCTTATTTTATTTAATTTTTTAGACTTTTTACTTCTGTATTAGTGTATTCGTTAATATATTTTTATATTATATACTGTATATATGTATTAATCATGTTAAAGAAATTAGCCATTCAGTGAACAAATAAATAAATAAAATTAAAATGTAACTTTGTTTTAAAATCATTTAAATAGTGATTTTAAAACAAAGTTACATTTTAATTACAAAATGGAAAATCACAAAGTTAGTGCTTCAAATAAAAATTATGAATAAATAAATAAACAATGGAATGGCTATTCCAAAACCGGTAGTCACGAAGTATTGTTTTTGAGCGTCATTTCCACAGAGTGAACGATGAATGACGTAGAGAGTGTCATTTCGAATAGTGGCCGTTCGACGGTGTGGTAGCGCATTTACGATTTTGCCGATTTTAAGAGCACAGAATAATGTTATAAGTTATAAAAGCACGCAAACTCGTAAAATGAAAGTCAGCATCACGCGATAAATGACAGGCGGTAATAATAAATTATTATTCATTTAAAAAAACATATTTCGGCACCACTTTTGGCCGCGTTCGCGTGCGACGACTCTTACATTGTTTAAAGTAAACAAAACATCCTGTATGTACGAAGGCTGGCTCTGTCGTGACCGCTGGTCGTACGTCGATAACCCGGCAAAAACTAGTTGATGTATAAGTTTTACATCTCGACATAGATGAAGAAGGCGATCGCCATGGATCTTCCTCGAAAGACATCTAGAGGAAGACCAAAAGATTCGTGGATGCTGGTGAAAGATTACATGATTCGAAGGCATTGCCTAGGTGACGTTGTATACGACAGAAGTACCTACAACTTGAGAGCGAGGAGAGCTGACCTAACAGTCTACAAAGACGATATTTTATTATGTCAATATCATACTTAAATAAATACATAATTTTCATCCTAATATTGATTTAAAATCACCCTGGGATACAGTGTTGCCATATATTTACGGATTAATCTGTATTTCTACAGATTTTAGGTTGCCGTTACAGATGACAGATTTTACTCTTAGATAGTACTTTTTTTTATTTTACACAGATTTTTGGAATTGGACATAGTATATGATAAAACAGAAGAATGAAAATATGAATGGATTCGAGCATGATTAACATTTGAAAATAAGTACTGAAACGTTGAAAGGATTATTACTATCAAAACAACTACAATAATCCATGCTACAAACTAAAAATAGAAAAGGATTTGATTTCTAAAATTAATATAAATGTGTATAAAAATAAATTGTGTATTTTGGGTTATTGATTCTATACAGATTTATAGACTGTTTGATTAAGATTTTTTGGTTTGGCATATGGCAACACTGATGGGATGGTGTCTGAAGCGCAGGACTGTTAATGTATTTAACGAGCAAAATCATACCGATTCGATGCTGTGCAGTGCCCTATGCACCACAAGGGTTACAAAAAGATAATTCTCTAAAAAGTCTCCGTATTCGAAAAGGCAAGCTGCCAACTATGCGAGAAAGCCGTGAAAAAAAATCGGGTCATTTTTACAAATTATTGTTTACGAGAGACGTTCTCTGTGTCGGGTGTCCCCAATTGGCAAACTATTAATGCGATGTTATCGTAGGTTAAGTACGTTGTCGTTTTACCGGTCTAGCGTCTGGTGTGTCTCGGTATGGACCATACAAGTGAGAAGAATGGATCTTTGTCAGACAGAGGAATATCTAATTTAACACACGCAACCTATAAAGGATTGTATTAGATTAGTTTTGTGTTTTTAAAAAAGCCGATATAATTAATATTTTCATTCATCATTTTCTTGTGGAAAATTCGCCTTCGTAAATACGTTGTTTTCGTAAGTTAGTTATGAGTGACGTCACAGAAACAATAGACTTTTTTAATATTGATAACATTACTAAATTATTGGCTGCTCTATTTGTTGATGTCTATGGTCCACTCTCCCACCCCCCCTCCCCTCATATTTGTATAACGCAAATGGTAGGGTAGTGGTAAACAAACAATCCACACTACTACTATTACAGCTCTATAAACCATAGACAATAAACCATATGACGTCATAAAGCGTTCGGAAATTCGATGACGTATGCGAACGCACGTTTTTCGTTTATTTAAATATAATATCTAATGTTTAAAACCTTAATATCTCCCTTAGTTCTCTACAGATTTCAATAAGAATATTACCGATATTCTTGTGATTTTTCATATGAATTTACTAGCCAATAATCACACATCGTGAAATTTATCCATTTGCAAACTATTAATGTGATGTTATCGTAGGTTAAGTTAGGTTAGTTGTCGTTTTTCTGGTCTAGCGTCTGGTGTATCTCGGTATGGACCATACAAGGGAGAAAAACTCGAAAGACCAGCGCGAATTTCCAAGAAGTTTATGCCTCAATCACCGCGGAACGGTGAATCGCTATTAACCCTTTGTACTGCGTTGTCGCCGTCACGGCGGCGTAGACATTGTAACTCGCGCCGCAGCGGCGACATAAACAATTGGCATACATTGATCAAGAAAATCGCTGAAATGGTGGCATAAAGTTTTTTTTTAAATATATTTTTATAATTAATTTTTCATCATTTTCTTCTTTTTCATACAGTTTTTTTAAAAATATTTTTATAATCACTCACACATCTCTTCTAACCCTTATCCGCTCCTAATGGTGCATAGGGCACTGCATCGTTTGATGCAGTGTTATCTTAGGCCTCTTAAGAGAGCGTCTACTGTACTACAGTTTGTTATTTACTGCCTTACCAAAAAACATATTTTTCCAATTTACTAAAAATGTCGTAATTTTCCTCATATTTAACAAAACACCCAATTGAGTTGCTGGCATTCCGTGTAAAAAAATATATATTGAGTAGGTACTCTTTGCGGTGGTATGGACATGTGGAGCGAATGGATAGCGAGAGAATGACTAAGAAAATATATGTGGCGAATGTGAGAGGGAAAACAGAACGTGGACGACCGAAAAAGACTTGGCACGATCAGATCAATCAGAACCTAAAATCTGGCGGTGTCAAAAGTCTGCGTAATCGGAGGGCATGTATGACTAGATGTATGGATGTGAAGGAGGCGAGGAGTGTATGTCAGGACAGAAGAGTGTGGCGTTCCATCCTCTCTGCCTACCCCTGCGGGGAAACGGCGTGATGGTAGTAGTAGTAGTAGGTACTAAGTGTTTAAACTCGATACAAACGTTTTTATCGCATCTTTCTAGTACGCCGAAGCGCCGATAACGAGGCTTTATCTTTTTGTATTATTAATTCAATACGAAATCACTATGCCGATATTATTTATCTTATTGTGACGATAATTTAGCGACATATTGGCGGGTTCAAACACTGCTGTGATTTTTTGAAATTTCATAAATTGTTTTGATAAGATAATAGGTAATGATGTATTTATTTTAAGATGCATGTTAAAACTATTCGTGGATAATTGCATGATAGAATTGAAAGGTTTAAATGCTGGACTGTATGAAATAATTTGCGGATAGCATTTATATATATATATATATATATATATATATATATATATATATATATATATATATATATATATATATATATATATATGTATATATATATATGTATATATAAATATGTATATATAAATATGTATATATATGTATATATATATATATATATATATATATATATATATACATATATATATATATATATATATATATATATATATATATATATATATATATATATATATATATATAATAATAATAATAATAATAAATCCCTTACCGCACCCCAATGGTGCATAGGGCACTGCTTCATATAAACGCAGTGTTATCTCGATCGATTACACATGAAGGAAAGGTGATCAGCCCTCTACTTCAGGTACCAGTCCAGTGTAATATTGAATAAATATTAGAGTGAAAAAATCACTTATATTTATAAAACCCTCTGGGAATCGAACCCGGGACCTCCAGAACGGTAGGCAAGCATGCTGACCATTACACTACGGAGGCGGACAAATATATATATATATATTTATATAAACATTTATATATATATATATATATATATATATATATATATATATATATATATATATATATATATATATATATATATATATATATATATATATGCGTAATAATTTCTTTATATATTTATACCTCGATGGGTATATGCGCTGTCGGCCGTTTGCTCTACAGACCTATATTCCCGATCGAACAGGCTAAAAATAATACCGCGCAGAGTTGACCGCTAACAGCTCTTCGTGCATTATGTTTTCCCGATACTTTTCCGTAATTTTCTATGTTTTCTTCGTAATATTTAGAGTGTGTCCTTTTTCACAAATCAACTACCATCCCGTCGTTTCCCCTCAGGAGTAGGCAGAGGGGATGGAACACCACACTCTTCTGTCCTGACATACACTCCTAGCTTTTTTCACATCCATGCATCTAGTAATACATGCCATTTTTTACGCAGACTTTTGACACCACCAGATTTTAAGTTCTGTTTTATGACGTCATATGTTTTTTTGTGTATGGTTTATAGAGCTGTAATTGTAGTAGTGTGGGTTGCTTTTTTTAAAAATTACATCGGCTGTTATAAACACAAAACTAGTCTAATACAATCCTTTATTCGGTTGAGTATGTTAAATTAGATATTCCTCCCGTCTGATAATGATCCATTGGAGATAATCCAGATTTGGACACACTCAAAGTATATAAATTACCTTAATATTTTTATTATTATTATTATGAAGGAGAGTCCTCTGGTCTCGATAAATCAATTTTGATATCCGATATTCCGCGTTGGCCCGAACAATAATTACTTAACGCAGCTGTCGCCGGCGAGCGTCGCGGGCCATTTACCGGCGCTCGGCGGCCGACCGGTTTTCGGGTGACCCGAATGCGTCAATCTCGGCTTCCTGAACCCGCCTTACGCGCTGCCCCCCAGCCGCCGCCCGCCGCCCACGTGACGCGAGCATTTTCTTGCATCTCGACTTCGTTTTGAACATTTTGAGTGTGTCCAAATTCTGGCGTTTCCCAGTGTGTAAAATAATCCGGTTAGGGTCTTACACACATCCAAATCTCCGCCTCCGTAGTGTTATGGTCAGCACGCTTGGCTACCGTGCTGGAGTTAACGGGTTCGATTTCCAGGGGGGTGTCTAATTAATATAAGTGTTTTTTTACTTTAATATTTATTCAATATTATTATTAATGGATGAAGGCTGATGACCTTTCCTTCATGTGTTAACGGTCAAGATAACACTTTAAGTGATCACTTTACACACGTGTAACATTCACCAATTCTACCCATTATTGACAACCACACTATTCAAATTCTTGGAAGTTCTATATATATGAACCAATTTAGAAACCTTGTTCTTGAATCACTAGAACTGCACTAGAGACATCTATTGGTGAGATGTTAAGAAGCTTTTTACTAAGCAGAAACTCTAATTAGATTTTTCTTAGATTTTGTGAACAAGTATTTTGACACACTCAAAATGTCGTAAAATTTATACAAAAATTTTATTAGCTTGCCTGCTGAAACTTTTCTTATGAAAATATTAATTACAAATTACAGTCGCGTCCTTGCTTCCGCCTCATTAGCGAGCGCCTGTCATTGTAATTGGTAAATGATCATTTCCGTCCGAAAGTAGGTCTCTCTTGAAATGGTCCATTCTTTCTTGCCAACCTACCTGTGGAGTTTTGGCAACGGGGCCTCAGCGGATGAACTGGGGCGTGTGTTGACATTGACACGGTGCTAGATTTTTTTTCAAACTTTTTCTAGAATAATGAAAATAAATTTCTAAAAGGGGAATACCCGTTTGAAAGACGCCTTTGTTTTGTTAATGGTTTCGCTTGTTTTTTTTTCGAAGGCGCGTCAATGTTTTTACGCAACAGACAGATCTTTCTATTATTTACTGTCGGATCTGTTAATGTTTTTTTTGTATTTTTATATAATTGTAATTGATGTTTTTAGTTTGGATTGGCATTTACTTGGATTGATAGCTATTTTACTTATTTATTTAATTCAATTTCTAAAATGTAAAAGAAAAACACAAGTTTTTTACCACTTGAGTTTATTTTATTACAACGACTAGTTCGAAAGCTATGCTTGCATCTAACTAACTGACTAACTAACCATCACGCCGCTCCCAGCGGGGGTAGGTAGAGAGAATCGAACGCCACACCACTCGGTCTTTGCAAACATTCTTCGCCTCTTCTACATTCATGCATCTCCTCATACATACCCGATGATTATTACGACTCTTGACCCGGCCGCTTTCAAGTATTTGACATACCTGATTGTGCCAAGTTTTCCTCGGTCTTCCTCTGCTTCTTTTCCAACTACATTCGCCTCATAAATTTGTTTAACCGTTCTCTCCTCACTCATACGTTCCACATGTCCAAACCATCTCAACACACCTTTCTTAATTTTATCGATAATACTTATCTCAGCCTTGCATTATTTCCTTATTTCATCATTCGAACATCTATCAAACATCGTTGTGCCACACATTCGTCTGAGGGATCGCATTTTGACTCGGGTCTTAATATAGCTTTCAAAACTAGTCGTTATAATAACATTTAACTTATGTGGTAAAAAAGTGTTTTTCTTTTACAATTTCATCATATCTTGCCACAAAGTGAATGCCCAAAAAATAAATCAAATAATTTTATTTCATCGTACACATGATATCAACATAAAATATTATGAACATTATAAAATAGAAGTACATATGTACTTTGTTTTTAACCACTTTTTATTTGTACTTTTCTCCAACCGTTTCGACGAGAACCTTGTCATCATCATACATCGCTCACTGCTTTCCACAACGTAATAAGTATATCAAAAAACTTGATTTTTCAAGAGATCGTTTTTAAAGTTTAAAAATATAATGAAATGTATTGAAAATAAATATCAAACCACTTATTGAACTTTTTACTTTGCAACAGATCCTTTCAGGTAAAACCTGAATGTTTTTACTCCATTTGAAAAATATTTAGTATATGAAAAAAAAACAATACATTTTCTTCAAAATGCAAAAACAACACTTTCTGCCCTGTAGCGGGTAAATATTAAGTTTGAAATATGCCGCTTTTGCTGGGATATAGTGAATTTCCTGGGCATTCCGAAAACATGCACAACTGAAAATTGACGATTTTTTATATATGACGTTGTTGAAAGGAATGAGTGACATGTTTAACCCTGATGCCTACCACTGTGGGGGATGCGGCGTGATGGATTGTTAGTTGGTTTATATAAATATATGAACTCACGTACATGTGTGTTATTATTATTATGTACCATATACATATTATGTTAATTATTGTCACTAATATATATTTTTTTATTTGTTACAGGTAATAATTTTCTTCCGTTTCTACAAAACAAATAAAACATCATTAATTTTTCTTGAGTAAGTACCCTTTCAAATATCCTAGAGTGCATCTTCCACTACTAAAAATATTTGTCTAGAATATGTTAATATAGAGTTTTAGTAGTAAACTACCTTTCAGATTATTTTATTTTTTAAATACTTTGTGTTTTTTTTATTATTATTGACAAATATACTTTAATACCACGCTATTTCTGTAAGCCTTAGCGGATCATTATTAGAAATAGGTATCAAATTGTGGTAGAGTGGGCTCGAACCCAGAAACCCTAAGTCGAGAGTCTTAATAAATCTTAGAAAATTTAAAATATATTTTCATTTTTAAATATAAATGTATACTTATATTTTTTGTCTGCCTCCGTAGTGTAATGGTCAGCACGCTCGGCTACCGTTCTGGAGGTCCCGGGTTCGATTCCCAGGGGGGGTCAAATAAATACAAGTGAGATTTTCACTGTAATATTTATACAATATTACCCTGGACTGGTACCTGAAGCTGAGGGCTGATCACCTTTCCTTCATGTATAAACGATCAAGATAACACTGCGTTTATATGAAGCAGTGCCCTATGCACCATTGGGGTGCGGATAAGGGTTTTATTATTATTATGTAAAAAAAAATCTTGATCTCCTTCAGCCAACGATATTTTGAGCATTCACCTATAGCACCACATTTCGAAAGCCCAAATGTTATCGTATTTAGAAAATACTAATTTTCATAATCGCTAGCAGTAATGCACAATTATGCATCCGACATTTCCACCGAAGTGTCGAAACTGTCTTTTGTAATACATCCCGCAAGGCGATCTCGAGTCGAGAGTATGTAGAGAGTGAGTGTACTGTCATCTGCTCGATCACCTACACGCTGACTTACGTATGGAGATGTAATATCTTTGAACTGTGATGAAATCCATCATCTGCATACTTAACACCAATAATAATTATCAGCCATATCGCCAGACGTCCTTTGACTGTCGAAATCCATAGTGTGCCATGTCCGCGATGTTTTTAAGTGATCAATCCTTTACTTTAAATACTTCTTATTGTATTATTTATATTTGAAGCACTGACTTTGTGATTTTCCATTTTGTAATTAAAATATAACTTTGTTTTAAATCACTATAAATATTTTATTATAACTCAGTTTCGAAGCTTACCGCTTATGTCTACTGGTTTCGAAGCTAGCCTCTTCTCTATCAAGACTGATTAATACTGAAACACTATCTACTGAACAATATTCAAAATATTCTGACGGTTAGGCAAAGGAGCTTGGGTAGATCTGTATTTAGACTGTAGAAGTGGATTTATTTTTTTTTAACCTATCCGTCAAAATATTTTGAATATTGTTTAGTAGATAGTGTTTTAGTATTAATCAGTCTTGATAAAAAAGTGGTTAGCTTCGAAACCAGTGGACATAATAATTAAGTTTAAAAATATTTATAGTGGTTTTAAAACAATGTTAAATTTTAATTTTACTTCTTATTGTACATTATGTTTTGATATCTCAACATAGATGGAGAAGAATATGGAAGTATGGGCATTTACTGGGCTTACGACCGTCATAGGCTGGTTTAAGTGATCACTTTGCACACGTGTAACATTCACCAATTATACCCATGATTGACAACCACACTATTCAAATTCTTGGAACTTATAGATATATTGATTGAACTCTTTGCACAGTTCTTGAACTAGATGGACTTTACGAATAAACTTCGTAAGCCCTGTAAATGCCCATACTTCCATATTCTTCTTCATCTATGTTGAGATGTTAAAAAATATTTTTAATAATTACTTCTAATTTGATGTTATCCAAATTTGTGAAAATGTTGTATACACTTTTTATTGTGGCGCTCCACACTGCAGGTTGTGGAAGGTTGGACCATAGACATCAACAACAATAATTTAGCAATGACACCTGCATTAAAATAACTCCATCGCTTCTGTGACGTCATTCATGACCAACTTACGAAAATAAGGTTTTTTTCGAAGGCGAATTTTCCAAAAGAAAATGAGGAAAATATTAATTATATCGGCTGTTTTAAAAACACAAAACTAGTCTAATACAATCCTTTATAGGTTAAATTAGATATTCCTCCCGTCTGACAAAGATCCATTATAGGAGTTATTTTTCTTTTTTGACAACTCAACAACCAAGTCCTCCAACTAAGTCAACCAAGTCCAAGGGGCTTCCATATTCTTCTTCATCTATGTTGAGATGTCAATTTTTTAAAATTCTGTTGACCGTTTCTCGCAGTGGACTTAGGCCAAAGCGCCTCTGAGCCGTCGGATCAGCTGTGATCGATTATTCATTAGACGTGGGACGTCGTGTTTCTGAACCGCGTCATGAGTCACCGGCGCCCGCCTGGAGCGGGGGGGGGGAAGGGGCACCGACATGCCCACGTGCTGAAAGTGAATACATCCAGTGACCGTTATCTTACACGTTACACACAGCCGCAGCCTAAATGTCAAGGTGCGCGCAGAGAGACGCCCGCCATCGGCCCATTGTTCTCATCAAAAGTGCGTTCTTCTCCGCGCAGTGATTGCCTCATGCCTTGAACCCCATCGACGTTTTCGTCAGATGCGTCTGTAGTCATTCAATGCTCCATTCTTGTAATCCAGCTTCTGTTGTCATCAGTCCAAAATTTAGTGGTCTTTGTGATCTGTTGTTATAGGAAAAGTACATTATTTTCCACGCAATGATTGGCTCATGCCTTGTCCCTCATGGTTTGAACCCTATCGACATTTTCGTCAGCCACATCTGTGGTCATTTAATACTCAATTCTTGTACTCCTGTTGTTATCTGTCAAATTTAGTGACCTGATGACCTATTGTTCTCTGAAAAGTGCGTTATTCTCGACGCAATGACTGCAGTATGCCTTATGTCTTGAACCCTATCGACTAGCTTTAGGCTTGCTTCATGATCAGCTCCGGTTGTCATCAATTTTATCTCCAAGACAGCCTTCCTTCAAGTCATCCTTACGTTTGTACTAGCCATCGCATATTTCACATGCTAATAATTATAGTGTGGCGCAATGTTTGGCTAGTCACAATCATTTGGCCACTTTAAACTCTCGGTGGATTTGACCATGTCATATTCTGATCCCCATAAGAGTTAACAGACCCCCAGAAGATCACCTAAACTATGGAAATACAGCTGGCCATCCACCTCTCAGGAGTGGACTACGAGAATAACAGGATAATCCTAGATTAAGATTAAAAAGAAGACATTCTGACCGTCGCTGCCTCTCGTGACGTCACGCTGCAGTTTTCACCTAAGCGAGAGGTTGACTGGACCCCGGACTAATGCAACAATCGACTCGGAAGCCGATTAAAATTGTGCATTTCGAGATAGCTATCGCAAACAATGCGAGAGTGAACGAGACACCATTGTGGAGTAATGATTGCCGGTGCCATAAAACAGCGGTCCTCAAACTTTTTTAACCGCGTAACCTTTTGGCAATATAAATACATACTAGCTGACGCTAGCCGCAGAACTTTGTCCCGCACAGACGAGTTTTATGGTAATAAATGTTTCGATATACCAAAAAAATCCGTTTATTTTTCATAACTCGATAACAGTCCCACCTAATATTGGGACCAGACTAACATCGCTCACTCCTTTCAACAACGTCATATAACAAAAATCGTAAATTTTCAGCTGTGCATGTTTTCGGAATGCCCAGAAAATGTACTTTACCCCAGTAAAAGCGGCATATTTTTTACTTAATATTTACCCGCTACAGGGCAAAAAGTGTTTTTGCACTTTGAAGAAAAGGTATTGTTTTTTTTTTTAATTGGTTCATATACATAAAACTTCCAAGAATTTGAGTGGTGTGGTTGTCAATAATGGGTAGAATTGGTGAATGTTACACGTGTGTAAAGTGACAACTTAAACCGGCCTATGACGGTCGTCAGCCCCGTAAATGCGCAGACTTCCATATTCTTCTTCATCTTTGATGAGATGTCAAAAAATAATATAAAAACAGTAGTTTTGAGATGAACATGTTTCAAGTTAACTTAAAATGATGCTTTTTGCCAAACCATGTATCAAAGTTATAAAATTTTTCGGCTATTTGGATAATGAATATCTCGGTAAAGGAAAGAAATAGAGCAAAATCTGTGATTTTATATGATAGAGCCCAGTTATAAGAATGCTTTCAGCCTAGTTAAGCCAAACAGCCGCAACTTGAGTTACATCCAGTTGCCTTTACACATTAGAGATGCTCGTCAGGTGCTTGCATAAAGAAGGATAGCACGATGATTAATACGTCGTATACCTGAAGAGATACAAACAGCCGCAACTTGAGTTACGGCTAGTTGCCTTAACTCATTAGCTTGGCGGTATTTTGAAGAAATGTGGCGTACCGCCTAGAATTTTCCGCATGCCCCCCGCGATACGCGAACCCCACTTTGAAGACCACCGCCGTAAAACCTCTATCGGGCTGAGTCACTTCGGATTGGGTAACGAATTTCGTACACGAAACGCGTGACGTAGACGGGGAGCCGACCTGATAACGAGAAATCGGATAGATTGCAATGCAAAGAGTGAAATCATGGTCATAGGTAACAAATTCTTCGAAATCTTACCGGTACAGATCCGCGAACCGTTTCACTTTTTATCTTTATTACATATAACAGACTCCATCGACAAGACACATAAGGTGGTTTGGTGAGTCAAATAATTATTAGTAATTTAACACTGATGTATATTTAATATTACCCTGGACCAGTCTCTGAAGCGCAGGAGTGCCTCACCACTGCCATCAAGATAATACTGCGTCAATACGATGCAGTGCCCTATGCACCATAGGGCTTGAAGAAGGAGTGGTGTGTGTATTTAAAAAAAAACAACAAATAATATTGTAGTTATATGAACTCGTACATATATCGCTCACTCCTTTCAAGAACGTCATAAATAAAAAATCGACAATTTTCAGTTGTGCATGTTTTCGGAATGCCCAGAAAATGTACTATATCCCAGCAAAAGAGGCATATTTTTAACTTAATATTTACCCGCTACAGGGCAGTAAGTGTTGTTTTTGCATTTTGAAGAAAACGTATTGTTTAATTATTTTTTTTAAATATACTGGTATTTTTCAAATGGAGAAAAAACCTTCAGGTTTTACCTAAAAAGATCTGTTGCACAGTAAAAAGTTCAATAAGTGGCTTGATATTTATTTTTACTACATTGTATTATATTTTTAAACTTTAAAAACGTTCTCCTGAAAAATCAAGTTTTTATTTTATTTAAGACGTTCTTGAAAGGAGTGAGCGATATGTATATATATAATATAAAACCCTTATCCGCACCCCAATGGTGCATAGGGCACTGTGTCATATTAACGCAGTGTTATCTTAATCGTTTACACATGAAGGAAAGGTGATCAGCCCTCCGCTTCAGGTACCAGTCCATGGTAATATTGAATAAATATTAGAGTGAAAAAATCACTTATATTATATATATGTTTATTTAACAAATAATGGTAACTAATTGTTATTTATTGATTTTTAATTTAAGTTTTACTTGGTAAATTCCATTATTTCTTAAAATCTATTGTGACACGTGTTACGATGCGATATTATCACAAAATGACTGCCGAATCAATTAATGATTTTTTTACATAGAAAGCATTATCTATTTCGCTAAAATTATCGTAGTTACGCAAATAGTTATTATGAAATGAGTTGTATATGTTACATACTTACATGCTTCCATACCGCGTAGTGATATAATATGGAGTTTTATCGGCACTTTTCGCGGAAGCATCGTTATGCTCCGTACTTTGTACTAAAAGTACGTATTATTGCAAGCATTCAAATATTATATCAAGGGCATCGTGCGTAATGAACTGAATTACTGATACTACGGCGATGTGTTTCCTCTTTCCTTGTGCGTGTTATATTATAATTGGTTATTGTATGATCTCTTCAAAATTGACTGATCGCCTCTTCGATTTTTAGAAAATTTAATGTCTGTATACCTAGCCTCTAAAAAATTGAACGCTTTTCCATCTAATCTCTATAAAGTTGAACAACTGTCTTTCTGAGCTCAATAAAATTGAAAGTCTCTTTGTCTGATATTTATTTTATTTTATTTTATTTATTCGGGAATTGTACAGCTTACATATAAAAAATGATATAATAAAGTCACATTAACAATAATAGACATTACATTACATTAACAAAAAATAGTTACGTTAAAAAAAAGCCAATTAAACAATTCCACATTTATCTTTTAAAACTATTAAAAAACATTCAGAGATTAAAAAAGGGTATTATATACAATAATAGATTTAGCATGAAGAAGAAGGCATGTTTAATGTGTAAACATTTTAATAAATGTTTACACAAAAAACATGACTTTGTTATGAAACCAACCGATACATTAATTTTTCATCTAAAATGGAGATCGAATCTTTTAAAAAAATGTTTAAAACTAAATTAACGAGGAATTGAATTTACATCTACGACCTGAATGATAGTATATTGTCAATTAAATAATTCTATATTCTAGATATCCCAAATAAATGTGTTTACACATTAAACATGTCTTTGTTATTAAACCAACATAAACAATTTTTTTGGGTAAAATGGAATTTAGTCTTGAAAAAAATTGTTTAAAATAAAATTAAACAGAAATTTTATTAACATCTAGGTCATCTAGGATCTGAATGATATTTTCTTGTTAATTCAATAATTCCTATATTTCACATATCCCAAATAAATGTGTTTACAAATTAAACATGCCTTTGTTATGAAACCAACCTTAACATTATTTTTTTCGTTAATTGATTCGGCAGTTACTTTGTGGTAAAATCGTATCTTACGATGTTTGAAAATGATGCGGAATGCATTGAAACACGTGTCACAGTAGATTTTAAGAAATCGTGGTATTTACTAAGTAAAACATTGATTAAAAATTATTTTATTCACAACATTTTGAGTGTGTCCAAATACTTGTTCACAAAATCTGGATTATCTCCAATTACAGGAGTTATTTTCATATTATTTTTTGACATCTCACCGAAGATGAAGAAGAACTTCCAAGAATTTGAGTAGTGTGGTTGTCAATGATGGGTAGAATTGGTGAATGTTACACTGTGTAATGTGATCACTTAAACCAGCCTATGACGGTCGTCAGCCCCGTAAATGCCCAGACTTCCATATTCTTCTTCGTCTTCGATGAGATGTCAAAAAATAATATTATTTTATTCAGTTAAAATGGTGGTCGAATCTTGAAAAAAAAAATTTTAAACAAAATTAACCAGAAATTGAATTAACATATAAGTAGGACGTGAATGTTATTTTCTTGTTAATTTAATAATTTCCTACATTCTACATATCCCAAATAAATGTGTTTACACATGAAACATGCTTTTGTTGTGAAACCGACACTCCGTCATGCACACGTATTTTGGTTGCGCACAGCGTCCGACACAAACCGCTTTTTAGTGTAATATAAATCAAAATATTTGATATATTCATCACTCGACGAATCCATCGGGAGCTTGTTTCGCAATACACAGGGTGGCGCAAAATTATTCACCCTATCGGAGGATGTTATAATTTTCGGAAATGGCGTCTTACGTCAATCGTATTTGGCATTTGTGAACTAGACAGCTGCAGTATACAAACAGATTGAAAAAACGGGCACAAATGCGTATCAACACTGGCAGCAGCCACTCGACGGATATCATCTTTTCTACTTGACAGAAAACATTGTAAAAGTCCAAATAAAGATTTCCATCCCTCTTTTTTTTAATTATCTAATAAAAAAAATTATGATTTATTTTGCGCCACCTTAAATATAGTTTTATACTGCAGCTGTCTTATTTACGATAGTATGATTTATGTACTTTTTTACTTAATAAAAAAATAGATTTATATTATCCACTGACACTTCGTGATGGAATTGCATTTTTAATTTATTATTAGATTAAAACCAATATTTTTAGCTTTTCCACTTTTTTATTTGACCAGCGACCGGGTTTCGTCGTTACCGACATCATCAGACTGGTGAGAGGCTATACAAATTGTTATGTTATATATAAAAGAAGGCAGGAGTTGATAACCATGATTTAATTATATCAAATCATGGTTATCAACTCCTGCCTTCTTTTATATATAACATAACAATTTGTATAGCCTCTCACCAGTCTGATGATGTCGGTAACGACGAAACCCGGTCGCTGGTCAAATAAAAAAGTGGAAAAGCTAAAAATATTGGTTTTAATCTAATAATAAATTAATTTAAAAAAATGATTTTGTGTAATGGACATCATTACTTTGACTTTAATATTTTTTCTGTTAAAAGTGGAAAAGATGTTACCCGTCAAGTAGCTGCCGCCATTGTTAATCAACACATGTGCCCCCTTGTATCAATTTGGTTGTATACTGCAGCTGTCTAGTTTATAAATTTAAATATTATTGACGTAGGACGTCATTTGCAAAATTATAACATCTGATAATTAATTTTGCGCCACCTTAAATTTGTTTATGTACTGCAGCTGTCTAGTATACAAATTTTGAATACGACTGATGTACGGTGCCATTTGCAAAAATTATAAAGTCTTCCGATAAGGTGATTGATTTTGCGCCACCCTGTAGAATATTCACACACATTGTGATGGCAATAGTATAGTCCCTTTTATCGCGTTTGCTCCGCGCAGAGTGCGGCTAGATTTCGCCACCCGGTAGCGAGTGTGCTCGTAAAAATGTACGATTGGGTAGTAAAAGCCGAACCATGCTGTATGGGTACATGGTGTTTGGAAGACAGCTCTAATGGGCCCTGCACACTCGACGAGAAATGGGCCAATGCTGGGCATTGAGAGCTCTCCCGGATATGGTACAGGAGCTCTGACCTTCCTGACAGAACGCCAACCTCTTATCCCAACGCTTCCCGAATCTGGTAGAGAAGCTCCTCTATCGTTAATTGATTCGGAATTAACTTTGCGGAATGATATCGCTCACTCATTAATCGTCATAAATCAAAAAACTAGATTTTTCAGGAGATCGTTTTTAAAGTTTAAAAATATAATAAAATGTATTGAAAATAAATATCAAGCCACTTATTGATCTTTTTACTGTGCAACTGATATTTTTAGGTAAAACCTGAATGTTTTTTCTCCATTTGAAAAATATTTAGTATATTTAAAAAAAATAATTAAACATTACCTTTTCTTCAAAATGCAAAAACAACACTTTCTGCCCTGTAGCGGGTAAATATTAAGTTAAAAAATATGCCGCTTTTGCTGGGATATAGTACATTTTCTGGGCATCCCGAAAACATGCACAACTGAAAATTGACGATTTTTTTTAATATATTATGACGTTGTTGAAAGGAGTGAGCGATATGTTGATTATGTATGTATGAGGAGATGCATGAATGTTGAACGGGCCAAGAGTGTTTGCAAAAGACAGATTGGTGTGGAGTTCTATTCTCTCTGCCTAACCTTGGGGGGAAGCGGTGTGACAGTATACAAGAAGAACCGAATCACAGTTGTCGGTAAATTTGAGGATCGACAGTGCATTTTTTACTTAAGTTTTACTAAGTAAATACCATCATTTAAGTCTTACTTGTTGCAGGCTTTTATTGAGGGCTAGTATTCGTTAAATCGCAACTTTCTCTAAACCCAGTTAACATTGGACGTTATGTTTACAGAAATATAGTAATATATAATATAATACAGAAAAAATAAGTTTTTCTTCGATACATATAATATTTTTTTTTAATACATAATATATTTTGCATATTTAAAGCATTGTTAACTTTGTGATATGGTAATATAACACTCTCATTATCATTCATCGTTCATTTTGTCTAATACCAAAGTGAACGATGAATGATAAGGAGAGTGTTACATATTATATATATATATATATATATATATATATATATATATATATATATATATATATATATATATATATATATATATATATAAATATATATATTTTTTTTAAATGCAATGTATATTCTAAATAAAAATAGGGCGTCGCCTGACGTTAGACTCCATGCATTGCCGGAAGCTAAATGAATTTTATTATTGCGAGCATGGCCTTAATGAAAATATAAGAGACAAATAGTGCATTGCACATATGCACATACTGCGAGACCGTTTGTGGTTGCTGGTACGAATTTTCAAGCCTTCTCGTGCTTTGTGGACTTTTAAAAAGCTTGTTAAATAATTTTGAACGACATATTTCTCCCGCATATTGACTCTACGCGAGGCCGATCCCTCTAGAGATATGAAAACGGTCACGGAAGTCGCCTGGGACTTATTATGTCCGTCCTTAAACTACTTTTGACGCATTTAAAATTTTAAAAATCTCTCGTTTTACGTTTATTTTTTGTTTGTTGTTGTCGGCCATCAATGGGAGCCATTGTGCGCCGATGAACATTTCAAGTTGGTGAAATAGTTTTTTAAACGTATATTCATATTATTTCATAATCACTCGCAAACTTTAAATCATCTCTCGAGGCGGGATATTCGATAGCCAGCAACTTAATTTAGATGCGATTATGATCAGCTTAAACCAGCCCTTGATAGGGCTTACAACTCGTTCCCGGTTTAAAAAAATAGAAAATATTTAAATTCTTGGAAATAAATTAAATGTCCTTTGTACATGTTGAATGAAAAAAAATACAATAAAAAACAAACTATTTTATCATTCTTAAGTATAAACAATAAACAATGAGTGTAAGTCCCTCTACAAGCACAAGAGCTTAGCGTAGTCTCTTTAATGGACAGGAACAGCGTAACTAGTATGATGTATGTATTAATTTTAAATCAAACACAGATTTTTTGAGTCTACTAAGTTGTATTTTATTAACAAAAACACATTAATAATTATATTGTGACAATTGTTTCGCCCTGTTAGGGCATTATCAAACGAATGTCGTTCGGACATTCGTTTGATAATGCCCTAACAAGGCGAAACAATTGTCACAATATAATTTTTAATGTGTTTTTGTTAATAAAATACAACTTAGACTAAAAAAATCTGTATTTGATTTAAAATTAATACATAAATTAAAATGGAGTTCTACGAATTAAACGCCAAATCAATATTAAAAATAGTATAATGTATGTTGTAAGTAGAATTGTATATTTAAATAATTAAAATGTGACTTTTTTTAAATCACTATAAATATTTTATTATATCCAAATTATAATGTCTACCGGTTTCGAAGCTAACCTCTTCTTTATCAAGACTGATTAGTACTAAAACACTATCTGTCTAGTAATGAATTAAATTGTATTGTTTTTTGTAACTGTATTGAATAAATATTTTTTTTAAATCATTTGAAAAAATTACTTAATTTTCAACTTACCAACAAGATTTTTGATTAAATGTTTTAGTGAAGTGAATGTTCATTACCTGCAACAAATGAAATAAAATAAATTAGTAATTGATTAATCGATATTTTTACAAAACCTAAAATATAGTGTTGGGAGGTGAGAATCGCACTGATGGCCCTTAAAAAAAGTATTAAAAAATCCAAAAGTCAAAATAGTTAAAGGGGGATGGAAGTAGATTGGACGCAGCCGAAAGGCGATCTCTTAGACGAATGTGCGGCAAAACGATTTATGATAGATGTTCGAATGGTGAAATGTTTTTTTTTAAAGGCTGAGATAATTATTATCGATCAAATTAAGTAACTATTTTGATACGGTGTGGACCTGAGGAACGAATGAGTGAAGAAACAAAGGTAAAACAAGTATTTATATATATATATATATATATATATATATATATATATATATATATATATATATATATATATATATATATATATATATATATATATATATATATATATATATTTAATTTTTTTTATATGGGTTAACAATAGCTACACATGTAAAACAAAACATTAAAAGATATACATTTATAATAATATGTATAATAAAACCCTTATCCGTACCCCAATGATGCATAGGGCACTGCGTCATATAAACGCAGTGTTATCTTGATCGTTTACACATGAAGGAAAGTTGATCAGCCCTCCGCTTCAGGTACCAGTCCAGGGTAATAATATTGAATAAATATTACAGTGAAAAAATCACTGATAATTATTTTACCCCCCTTGGGAATCGAACCCGGGACCTCCAGAACGGTAGCCGAGCGTGCTGACCATTACACTACGGAGGCGGACATACGAATATACATTAAACAAGCAAATTATAGTTGACCACAGAAACATAAAGATTAGTACAAAATATTTAGTGTAGATCTAGCAAATTAACACGTATTTATGAGAGAAAATGTGCATATGGTAATTGAAGCAGAGGATGACCGATAAAAAGTTATGATAATCAAGTGCTTGAAATATTTGGGCGTGGACAGGTCCCGACAGGAGTTGCAATAATCGGCGGGTATGTATGAGATGCATGAATATGGAAGATGCGAAGTTGTTTGCAAAGACAGCTATATTTGCAAACATGCATCTCCTCTTCAATATTCACGCATTACATAGTTAAAATGCTTAAAATCATGTCAAGTTGTCCTCGGTCTTCCTCTGCTTCTATTTCTAATGCATTAACGTGGAAGAGGTAATGAATGATTGCAAAGACACCTCCTATGTGACGTTCTATCCTATCTGTGTGCAAACGCATGTGCGCCCTTGGAAAATCTGAATAGCAAAAATGTGTCTCCGTCTTAAATTCTTCAAAATGCCGGTTACTACAGTTTGGCAACGGGGCGACGACAAGTGACAGTGACATTCTTGTTGACGTCACGTGCGTGTAACGTCAACGCAGCTGTTTCCTCGGCGACCCAGTTCCGCGTGCATAGGATTCGTATTCGTTTATTGACCAAACAGCAACATCTCGAAGACATGATAGCTGTCGAAATGGGCTCTAGTCATCGACCTCCCGAATGCATGTGGCCGACACGCTATTGGGCCTATTCTCAACATCATGCGTTGGTCTTCTATTCCTCTATGATTTTTTGCGTAAGCATGGAAACAGACCAGCAGCTCGTAGCAGCTGGGTACAACTGCTGCAAGCTGACGACGCAGTTCGGAGTTGTGCAATTTCAGTACTAGAATTAGATTTTAGGACTTCTAATTGATCTTTATTATAACGATAAAAGTATCCGAATTGTAAATGTAAGCACTTTCGAAATTTAAGCATGTACACTATTTCTGAACATAAGTACGGTTCAAAAATAAACACCAATGTGGGCGAATGCCTAATTTCACTAATAGTTATAACCTGAGCAAAAAAATGTAATTGCTTCAACATTGATAACCGTTAATAGCAGTGACTGCCCACATACGCAATAATTACGATAATCACTATGGCCGCGTTAGTTATCACCTACCGATAGAGTCGTTGAAAACAAGAGTTGTATGTATTCTGTCATTCAAATCCTTTGTGATCGTTCAGCACAGGTGTAGAGTTGTGACTAACTGGTAACTGTTACTTTTTCGGTTACCATCATTGGATGGTAATCGTTTCTTTTTCTCGGTTTATATTTCTTTCCTGATAATTTTTTTGATGTCCAATTTTTATATCTTGAGCTGGAATATATTCCAGCTAAATAAATGGTATTTTCCTCAGAATTTTGTAATTAGGAATGGATCGAAACGCAGTTCATATAATTGTAATATTTTTTAAATAATTTTAGAGCCAAAAAGTAAAGTATAGAGTCTGCAAACGAAGGATGAAAGTAGACTGAATGCAGTCGAAATGCGTTTGCTCAGACGAATGTGCGGCAAAAATGTTGTATGATACATGCTTGAATGGTGATATACAAGTAAAGGATGGACGTTATTAGACTGATTGCAGTCGAAACGCGATCTCTCAGACGAATGTGCGGCAAAACGGTGCACGATAGATGTCCGAATGGTGACACAAGGAAATAATGCAAGGCTGAGATGAGTATTATGGATAAAACTTTGTTGAGATGATTTGGACATGTTAATCGAATGAGTGAAGAAATGAGTGATACGTGTCGGGTTGTGGTCCCGTGGTTAGTGTTGCGGAGTCTTGAGTCAGTCTTTTTCGGTTCGAACCCACTCTACCCACAATTTGATACCTGTTTCTAATAATTGGCTGCTTAGGCTCACAGAAATAGTATAAAATTGAAGTATTCTTGTAAATATTAAAAAAACAAAAATATATATCTTTTAATTTAATTTTAAAAAAAAAGTAAAACAAATTTATGAGGCGAAGGTGTTAAGGAAAACTTGGCATCATCAAGTATTTCAAATACTTGATGAAGAGACGCATGAAAGTGTTTTTTTTTTAAATATAATTTTTTAAATTTTTTAATGTCCTGACGAAGAGACGGTTGCGTCTCGAAACCGATAGACTGAAATCTCAGCGAGTGGATGTATATTAAAATTGCTAACATTTTTTAAATAATTACATTTTTTCTTTTTTTCTCATGATTAACCTGCTATTTTAAATAGGCTTAATGGCGCCATGCTATGCGAACGAGATTCCTACCGTGTCGCCCCACCGGCGACCTCGTGTGTCCTCATGTCCCCATGTCCCTAATCGTGTCGCGATATGTCCCAGCATTGCGTTGACTCTTATCCTAATTGCCGGTGACTTGCCGTATTTGCGGCGCGCGTATGCCAACTATTTGAGCTTTGTGACCGTTTTTCAAAAGCGCCGACACCGCTTTGCGCGGTCGACGACGAGCGCTCTAGCGCATAGTCGTGCCAGCTCAAACTAGACCTTGCCGTCGCTGGTTCTGATAACTAATTAAATTGCATCTGGAACGAGTCCGGTCGCGCTTAGATGTTTCGACGTATGACTTTTTTTTAACTGCACGTCAACTCGGCTGTCAAAACTTAAAACACAGTAAGGGACTTTTTTTTGCAGTACGTTTTTTTTTTGCATTTTTGGACGAAGTAAAATCTACTTAGTCCAAAAATGCAAAAAAAACGTACTACCAAAAAAATGTCCCTTACTGTGTTTTGAGTTTGGATGGCCGAACTGCAGCTGACTGCTCGAATCGCCAATGTGCGCAGATTTTTATTTATTTCATTTTTTTAAAGAGTTATATTTGTGTTTTTATTATTTACACAAATATTTCAATTTCATAGTATTTCTGTGAGCCTAAGCGGCTCATTATTAGAAATAGGTATCAAATTGTGGTAGAGTGGGTTCGAACCGAAAAACTCTGACTTAAGAGTCCGCGACACTAACGTAATATTAGTAAATAACCACTCATCGGTGAGTGGGTTACATACTAATATAACTAACATTTTTGTTAAAAAAAAGTTTATTTCCCTGTTCATGATTATAAACCCATATTGTTTGAATTCTTCTTCTTCGTCTTTTTTATTTTTGCTGAAATCTATAGACAAGTTAGAGAGATACAAATGATGAAACGTTCAACATTTTAAATGTCGCGAGTGCGAGATACTTGTGACGTCATTATTAATTTAAATTACTATTTATTAAATAATGGTGTATTTCTTTATTTATTTATTCATAGACAGACAAGAAATGACCATATAACGATGTGTTACGTCGATGAAGAGATTGCCATAAATATCTCGTATTTATTACAATATTGTAATTTTCTTCTTCTCCGTCTTATTCCTCATTACTGAGGGATGTGACCCTTGCGGAAGCAATGACTCACGTAGCGCTCCAACCACCGAGGTGCCTACTGCTACCTTAATCTGATCGGTCCATCGTGTGGGTCCTCCTCTCCCTCTGTCCCTTGTTTTAATTCATATTCTAGTATTTAAGTAAATTTAATCTTAATAACATACTAATTATGTTTTTTTTCTTTGTTACAGGTAAAACTATTATTCGCATTCTTCAACAAATTGCTACCCAAGTATTCCTAGAGTAAGTGGCATTCTTAATGATCTTAGAGTTATTTTACACTATGAAATATTTACAACATTCGCATACATTGAATGAATGCACGGCTGTCCAAACTCAAAACACAGTAAGGGACATTTTTTTGTAGTATGTTTTTTTTAGCATTTTTGGACTAAGTAGATTCTACTTAGTCCAAAAATGCAAAAAAAACCTACTACAAAAAAATGTCCCTTACTGTGTTTTATGTTTGGACAGCCGTGCATTTATATACGCATTTACATGCGTATATGCATTTAGTTGCATCGCACTACTACTGGCAAATCAGATACAACACGGCTGTCCAAACTTAAAACACAGTAAGGGGCATTTTTATGTAGGACTTTTTTTTGCATTTTTGGACTAAGTAGCATCTACTTAGTCCAAAAATGCAAAAAAAATGTCCCTTACTGTGTTTTGAGTTTGGACATCCGAACACTATCGTCATCGATTTCACGATCAATCCGAATATGGTGTTTTTTAGAGGTATACTAATTCCAATTTCCCGCAAATTTCTGGTACCCACTATGTGGCGTGTTGCGCCATCTTGTTGAAACACAGCTCTGTCACATCAATACCATTCAACTGAGGTACAAGGAAGCAGTAATCATGGTTCTGTAGCGCTCTCCATTGAACGTAACATTATTTCCTTTATGTGTTACTAAATCAATATAACACTGCGTTTATATGATGCAGTGCCCTATGCACCATTGGGTGCGGTAACGGTCATAAAAAATAATAAAAAAACTAATTAAATGTGTATATTATTTTTTGACATCTCATCAAAGATGAAGAATATGAAAGTCTGGGCATTTACGGGGCTTACGACCATCACAGGCTGGTTTAAGTGATCACTTTACACACGTGGAACATTCACCAATTCTACCTTTTATTGACAACCGCCGCCTCCATGTCCGCCTCCATAGTGTATTGGTCAGCGTGTTTAGCTACCGTGCTGGAGGTCCCGGGTTCGATTCCCAGGGAGGTGAAAATAAATATTAGTGATTTTATACTGTAATATTTATTTAATATTACCCTAGACTGGTTCCTGAAGCGCAAAAGTGATCACCTTGCCTTCATGTAAGTAATGATCAAGAAAACACTGCGTCAATTTGATGCAGTGCCCTATGCACCATTGGGTGCGGATAAGGGTTATAAGTAATTGACAACCACACTACTCAAATTCTTGGAAGCTCTATATATATGTGAACCAATTTTGAAACATTGTTCTTGAATCACTTGAATTTGGACACATACAAAATGTCGTAAATGAAATATGTTTTTATTTGAATCAGTGTCAAGAACAAAGCTATCAAGCTGCAATACTTTTACAAACTGCTCGTATAGTAATACGGCTGTTACGTATTTTCAAAGTCATTTTTAAAGTTTTTAATTTATTTTCCGAATGCGTTTTTTCTCACCGGTCAAAAACTCGTTTCGTTCGTGAATCCGGTTCTTTCGGCGGCCGCCCGTGCGAGGGAGTGCGGCCCTTGCGCTCCCGGCCTGAAGGTTCATATTCGCTCGCGTTTTTTCACAATATCGTTCCGTTTGACGGTACGGGATTTTGGTCCTTCGGCCGGACTCTGTAGGTGCCAGTTTCCCTTGGGGCGGCTTTATTTGTCTGGCTCGAAGGACCATTGACCGCACTCGGGCGACGACTGGAACATATCTGTCCGATTATAAAATTAGCATAATATGCCCGCGGCTAGAGCGCTTGTATCCACGGATTATATCTCACGAACCTAATTGTTTTAAAATAAATAAATAAAATATTGCCTATTTGCCTTCTCATGGCGAATTGCACCTCGGCTGTCCAAACTCAAAACACAGTAAGGGACATTTTTTTGCAGTATGTTTTTTTTTCATTTTTGGACTAAGTAGTTTTACGACAGGTAATTGCCTTGAGAAAAGGTCGGACCCTTAATACATATTTGCGCGCAAAAAATAATGTACCTAAGACTAATTAATTAAAACTGGAACATATCTGTCCGATTATACAATTGGCATAATATGCCCGCGGCTAGAGCGCTTGTATCCAAGGATTATATCTCACGAACCTAATGGTTTTAAAACAAATAAATAAAATATTGCCTATTTGCCTTCTCATGGCGAATTGCACCTCGGCTGTCCAAACTCAAAACACAGTAAGGGAAATTTTTTTGTAGTACGTTTAAGTAGATTCTACTTGGTCCAAAAATGCAAAAAAAAACGTACTACAAAAAAATGTCCCTTACTGTGTTTTGAGTTTGGACAGCCGAGTTGGTGAAGTTGTGCAAATATGGATATTCTATACTAATATGTAATTTTAATTCTATACTAATATGTAATTGTCCGCCTCCGTAGTGTAATGGTCAGCACGCTCGGCTACCGTTCTGGAGGTCCCGGGTTCGATTCCCAAGGGGGGTAAAATAAATATAAGTGATTTTTTTTACTGTCATATTTATTCAATATTACCCTGGACTGGTACCTATAGCGGAGGGCTGATCACCTTTCCTTCATGTGTAAACGATCAAGATAACACTGCGTTTATATGACGCAGTGCCCTATGCACCATTGGGGTGCGGATAAAGGTTTTATTATTTATTATTAATATGTAATTTTTAACATTTTTAAATTAATGTTTTACTCAGTAAATACCACTGTTTCTTAAAATCTACTGTGACACGTGTTTCGATGCATTCCGCATCGTTTTCAAACACCGTATGTGAAGCTAATTCTAAATTTTGGAGTTGTGTCCTTGGGACGTTGAAGGTTGAAGGGTAGGAGCTGCTTATTTTTATTTTTTTATTTTTTATTTTTTTATTTCTTATCAGTGGGAACAATAGGGGGAGACTTTAGTCATTGTCATATCGTTAATTATGGGCTTATTTATTGTTATTTATATTTTTATGAATTTCTATTGTTTCAAAATGTTGCAGTTTATGGCTTTTTGTATTAATTATTTTTAGGATTTCTACGTTATTGTGGTTAAATTTGTGATCATTATCTATTAAATGGTTAGCGAATTCCGAAAAATTATTATTTCTCAAACATAATTCATGTTTTAAGTTATGTATTAATTTTAAATCAAACACAGATTTTTTGAGTCTACTAAGTTGTATTTTATTAACAAAAACACATTAAAAATTATATTGTGACAATTGTTTCGCCTTGTTAGGGCATTATCAAACGAATGTGAAGATCAAAGACGAAACAATTGTCACAATATAATTTTTTATGTGTTTTTGTTAATAGAATACAACTAAGTAGACTCAAAATATCTGTGTTTGATTTAAAATTAATACATAAATTAAAATGGAGTTCTACAAATTAAACGCCAAATCAATAAATAATTCTTGTTTTGAATTTTCAATCTTCCGTATAAAAAATACGATAGATGATTCATCTCAAGCTGAGACACCTATAAAAATAATCTTTCAGTGTTTGATTTATAAAAATATCCCCCCCCTCCTCTCTTTTGGACTGTCACGAACTGTCAGATGCATCTGTCAGTCTGTCTAGGTCGGAAGTCGATAATATATTGTCGTAGAAAAATGGCCCCTGCGACCTTAGAATACGATACCTTATATGGTCCGTTATCGCTCGAAACGCGATGCTGAGTGGCGATCGTCGATCTCTCAAGTCGGGAGAGAGATAAATAAACGCTGTCAGTTTAAATATTGATTTACAATGTGTTTATTGATTGAGATAAGTCAAATACATGTTTGTTAGGGCTACCAATGTACGGTGATACCTCGGCTTACGACTACCCCAAGTTACGAGTCTTCGAGATACGATCCGGTCGATTTTTTATGTTTGAGTTGCGAGCGGAATGTGAGGTTCGCAGGATTTTTAAATGCGTCGTCGCTAATTTGTCGAGAATAAACACTCATATCCTGTGTATACTGACAAGTAAAATCATAGAACTTAGGTCATATTTTTAATTTAAGTTTTACTTGGTAAATATGTGACACGTGTATCGATGCATCATTTTTAAACACCGGTGTTTTACCTTAGTAAATACCACTATTTTAAGAAAAAAAATGGTATTTACTAAGTAAAACTCATTAGATTTAAGTTTTGTACGGACATGTCTTGGTGACACTGCATTTTATAGAATAAAATTACAATTAAGTATGTAGTTTTTTTCCACGTGAATTTTATTTGACCAGCAACCGGGTTTCGTCGTAACCGACATCATCAGACCGGTCTGATGATGTCGGTAAAGACGAAATCAGGTTGCTGGTCAAATAAAATTAGTGTGAAAAAAAACTACATACATAGGATGTTATTTAATTTTTTTACGGTAAAACTTAAATTAAAAATGGATAGATGTTACCACAAAGTGACTGCTGAATCAATTAATGAGGTAGTATTTTTACCAACCATATTAAATATATAAATTTAAAAAATCCTATCTTTATGTTGGTTGTTTATCAATTCGCATGGTCGTTGTAAAAAATAAATAAATTAATGCTTATAGAGCTCGTCAATGCCGCGATTATCACGTGTGATAATAATTGATGTTCAAAGTGTCCGTGAAACGCCAAGCGATCGATGCGGGCGGAAATATATATATATATATATATATATATATATATATATATATATATATATATATATATATATATATATATATATATAGATATATGTATATATATATATATATATATATATATATATATATATATATATATATATATATATATATATATATATATATATATATATATATATATATATATATATATATATATATATATATATATATATATATATATATATTTCAATGATTTTTTTATTGAATGACTTTTCGTCCTTATATCGTGCTGGGCCCATTAGAGATGTGAACTCTGTTGCATTAAGCAACTTCCATAATGCAAACTTCAAAATGCCATAACTAGGCGAAATATTTGTCTCAATCTAATTTTTTATTTGTTTTTAACAATAAAATACGATTTAGTAGACTCAAAAAATCTGTGTTTGATTTAACAATTAATATACAACATTTTGAGTATGTCCAAATACTTGTTCACAAAATCTAAATTGGTTTCTAAATTGGTTCATATATATAGAGCTTCCAAGAATTTAAGTAGTGTGGTTGTCAATAATGGGTAGAATTGGTGAATGTTACACGTGTGTAAACGGATCACTTAAACCAGCCTATGACGGGCGTCAGCCCCGTAAATGCCCAGACTTCCATAATCTTCTTCATCTTTGATGAGATGTCAAAAAATAATATAACAATTAATACATAAACTTCATATATTTATCGTTCATCATTTGGACAGCGATGAATATGGGAATTTTGAATTTGCTTATATAGTAAGTCGACATTCATATCGAGGTGTCCCAATTTTCACATTATTTGTCTTTGATTTGAGCTTTGATCTTCCCTTTTCCCCTTTTCCTCCCTACCCTCACTCTTCCAGGTATTTTCACTAGCTTACAAATTTGAAATTTTGTAACTGGAATGATTTTGTGTTACAATACCTGTTTTGTTTTATTCGTTAATATAAATGAATTTGTGAAACTGTTCTGTTAAATGTAGGTACAAATAAAATTAAAATAAGATCTGAAAATATCAATTATTTAAGGGGTGTCCTAAATCTGAATGTCAAATATTTTTTTTATTATTATCATTTCATAAAATAAAAAAACAATTCAAAACATTGACCCCTTATAATGTTCTCTACTATTACGCGGAACCTATCTCAACGTTATAGGAGGTTTACTGTAATTAAAAATTGTTGCTGTTTACATACGCTATTTTTTCTTTGTACCGCGTATTTCCGTTTCGTGTATATAACGTCGATATCATAATTTTCATAGCGTGTTTTGCAAGTCAAACAAAGGCAGCTGGTATAATTTTTACGGCCGCAATCTTCATATAACGCACGAGTTTTTTTTCCTACGTTGTCTGCCGGTGGAAGATTAAACGGTTGTCGGTCAGAACCGTGCGATAATCGGGTTAAGTTTAACCATCCGTTAAACGGTGAGATTTTGTTGACTGACCGCTGTGTTTAGGGATGGGATGTTCGGCTCTCGATGATATTCAAAATCGATTTTCATCTGAATCGAATGGGATTTTTGCGGGCAGTTTCAATCTTGAATTTCAAAAATAACATACTCTATGTATGTTATAAAGTAGAGATTCACTATACTTATACAAATTCGAAATATTGATAATTTTATTTGCTAAATTTGTTTATCGAAATACAGCATTTGAGTAAGCTTATACTTTTACTGTTACGATCATCATTATTGTGTTGAATTATAATGTAAGTTATGAATATGTAAACATGAAACTTGCCTCTTCCACATTCATGCATCTCCTCATGGTCTCCTCATTGATTATTCCGACACCTTACCTCACAATTTTCGAGTACATATGGCATTTGAAATACTTGAACGTGCCAAGTTTTCCTCTGTCTTTCTCTGCTTCTATTTCCAATTTTCGACTCATATTTTTTTACTCATTCTATTTTCATGCCCAAACTATCTCAACGCACCTTGCTTAATTTTATCGATAACGCTTATCTCAGCATTGCATTCCTTCCTTAATTCGCCATTCTAACATCTATCATATACAGTTTTTCCACATTTTTGTCTGAAAGATCGCGTTATGACTGCATCCAATCTTCTTACATTTATCCAATCGATATTCGTATCAATAAAATGACTACCCTTAAGCGCTCTTGATGTAGTACTTTACGAAATTGGCGCTTTATAAATTATCCAAAATTATTACTATTATTTACCGAGTCGATCGATAGAATATATCGATTAATCGAAATATCGATTCTGACAGGGATTGACATCATTATTTCTGTTCGGTTTCCTACCGGACAAGGTGCAAATCGCTCGTTTGACGCAAGACGACAGCTGTAGGCTTTGCAGTTTTTTTTATTTATTTATTATTAATCGACTACCTACCTCGCTGTTGTGTGTTTGACGTTCCTGCATGCATAACCAGCGTTTGTCTAGTGACCGTGCATAATTTAAATTACCGGAGAATTCGTAATGTGTGCTTGCCATAAGGTGTTATTTCTTATATAAACCGTCAATAACATAAGTACTGCATAACATTTTATACAAATAATTTTAATTTTATATCCATATATCGCCATGGATCTTCCTCGAAAGACATCTAGAGAAAGACTAAAGAATTTATGGATGCTGCAGAAGATAACACGATTCGATGGCATGGCCTAGGTGACGTTGTCCATGACAGAAGGACCTACAACCCGAGGACGAGGAGAGCTGACCCTCATAGTCTACAAAGACTATAAATTGGGATGGAGCCAGGAGTAAGATCCGTAGCGTAATAGTCAGCACGCTCGGCTACCATACTGGATATCCCGGGTTCGATTCCCAGGGGAGGTCAAATAAATTTGAGTAATTTTTCACTGTAATATTTATTCAATATTACCCTGGACTGTTGCCTGAAGCGGAAGGTTGATTTCCTTTCCTTCGTGTATTTACCGATCAAGATAATACGACGTCAATACGATGCAGTGCCCTATGCACCATTGGGTGCGGATATGGGTTAGAAGAAGGTATGGTGAATACTACACAGAAACTTTCATCACAAAATATCGATTGTTTGCAAAGATATGACGATATGTACACAAATGTATATTTTTTAGAAAAATACATATAAAAACGCCTACTCCTGGCACTACTTAGCGCACAGATCCGACAATAGTGTGTTATGAGGGTAACCGAAAAGGTAACAGTTATCCGTTAGTCACAATTCTTGCTGTGAACAAGTCGTCATTTCATTCGGTTTTTTTATTCGATTATGGATCGCTGTAGATAATTTACCATGCATTGTTCTTGTAGCGCAATTATCTGTAAGGTTCATTATTCCGTTTACCATTGCCTTTGTGTTTGATCAATGATTAAGTGCTACTTGCAGCGGACACTTGGAGCTAATATCGCCCTTAGTGCGATGATAATGCACTTGTGCGTGCGCTGTTATCACTTCCGCTTGCGTTTTCTCGACACGTGTTTGTGTACTTTGTCGTATGTGTCACTAGGAAGGCAATGCTTGCTTTGATAGCTCTCGCTTTATCATAAATAAAAATCCAAATATGTACTTTTTAATAGATTGATATTATCCACTGACACTTCGTGATGGAATTGCATTTTTAATATATTATTAGATTAAAACCAATATTTTTAGCTTTTCCACTTTTTTTTTTCTTTATTTAAAATTCTTTTGCATTACATAAATTCAAAAACAAAAAAAGATCCCACAAAGGCATGGCCTGTGTGTGGGTATACAAAATAAATAGTCATAGTACAGGGTATAAGGGTATAGGTTTCTAAGTATAATTAGTTAATACAAAATACAAAAAACTTAAATTAAATACAAAAAAAAATAAAAATAAAAATACTTGACTCTCAGTGAGCAATTTTTTTATTTTATTTTTTTTTAATTAAAACTTAAACATAAAAAAGATGACAAAGTAAAAAAGTAAAAAGCTAGCGATCATGTTCTAAATGAAAAAGGAACTTAAATCTGTCTCTTTTATAAATAATCTAAGCAAATTTTTTTTTTATTTGACCAGCGACCGGGTTTCGTCGTTACCGACATCATCAGACTGGTCTGATGATGTCGGTAACGACGAAACCCGGTCGCTGGTCAAATAAAAATAAAGTGGAAAAGCTAAAAATATTGGTTTTAATCTAATAATAAATTGAATCTTGACTATGTTTTTTTTTTAATTACCTAACGTCCAAGTGACTCTGAAATCTAGCTACGGCTTACGCAACACCGTTTATCATGCCCCTACTCAGGCTTCAACTTTATAAGTTTCATAGCCTATGCCTACTCGTGAGTGGATTTACTCTTTATGTTTAAAGTTACTATAATTTCATGTAATTCATGAGTGAAAATTCTAGGCAAAAACACTCGCTGGATTATGTTATGGAAGTTCTATATACTTATATGATCCAATTTCGAAAAATTGTGCTTGAATCACTAGAACTTCGGCTACCGTTCTGGAGGTTCCGGGTTCGATTCCCAAGGGGGGTAAAATAAATATTAGTGATTTTTTCACTGTAATATTTATTCAAAATTACCATGGACTGGTACCTGAAGCGGAAGGCTGATCACCTTTCCTTCATGTATAAACGATCAAGATAACACTGCGTTTATATGACAGTGCCCTATGCACCATTTGGGTGCGGATAAGGGTTATATATATATAAACTTTTATAAAAACGACGCGTTGCGCAATGATATAATCATTTGTTTACGAGCTGAGACAGTATATTTTTTTACAAACAAAATAACTGTAATGAGATAATTATTATTTATGATAGGTTTTATCACATGTTTGCGTCATTTTATTGTTCATTATTTTGTTATCGCTTTGAACTACATATATGTATATGCAAGACATGTGAATCACAGTCTCTTACATCTTTATCAATGTTTTTATAGTTTATTTATTTGTATTTCCTCATACACATGATTACAAATTGCAATATTGTGCCCTCACTGAGTTTTCCCATGGACATCGACAAATAGATCCGACAATAATTTAGCTGTTACCAATAATAAAATAATTCCATCGTTCCTGTGACGTCATTCATTACAAACTTGCGAAAATAACGTATTTACGAAGGCGAATTTTCCACAAGAAAATGATGAATGAAAATTTTGATTATATCGGCTGTTATAAACACAAAACGAGTCTAATACAATCCTTTATAGGTTGAGTATGTTAACCTTTTCCACTCTGGCCATTTTTTGTCATAACTGATCAGCTACTCTGATCAAAAAAATGCGACGTTTTTCTACCATTAAAATAAATATTTTCGTTCCCTAATTTTGGGACACTCTGTCTGGCAATTCGTATGACCATGTTAATTAAGATTAACTGTATTTATCTGAAATATTTTTTGGGATAATATACTTGGGTGATAGAGAAATCAGTGATTAAAGTTATACCTGCGCCGGGCCGGACATTGTGGCCCACGGAGCTGACTACTAGAATCATACGGGCCAGAATGTCTGGCCTACAGAGTGGTAAGGGTTGAATTAGATATTCCTCCCGTCTGACAATGATCCATTTTATATTCTCGATACATCGGTCATTTACAGCCACCGCGTGACACATTACCCTGACTACAGGACGCGTTCGGAAGAATCTCGCCGCGCCGAGAATCGCTTCGCGAACGCGATGCGAGAATACGGCCAAAAGTGGGCAAATACGGCGGTGGCCGTAGAAAGCCGTCCGGGCTCGGCGAGTCGAGACGACCGGCGGACCGTGGCACCGTAGGCCGGGGCGTATTGCACTACGCTACCGTACATGTTGCATCTCGGCACTGCACATGTAGCTCACTCCTTTCAAGAACGTCATAAATCAAAAATCGTCAATTTTTAGTTGTGCATAATAACTGATAAGTTATTATACAGACCTGAATGATGGAAGTTTAACTTCTGAAACATGTAGTCTATAATAAAACACAAGTGGTAAAAAACGAAATGTTTTCTTTAATCATTACTATAATTTCATGTAATTCATGAGTGAAAATTCTAGACAAAAACACTCGCTAAATTAATACATAAATTAAAACTCATCGTTTATATCCAATATTGTCTGTCGGTGCCTATTCAAAACGATGCATTGTTTTACGATTTATTGTCTAACGTTGATAATGTTATAATTGATTTTTAATACGCGCATTGTACGTTGCCTTCCGGTGTAAAAATTATTGTATTTCAATGAGCTCTTCCTAGGTGTTGCGTGCGCTATCTGAACTCGGAACCTGCGCCCTAATTGCGCAGATACCACATTTGCGCTTCAGACAATGGTGCAGACCGAACGTGGACATCTCTAAGGCCGGAAACGGCAATGTTATCAAAAGCAAACGAATAGGGCTGCGTTTGTGTCGTTTTTCTTTGTTATGATATGAAAATGGATTAAAATATGTATTTTGTATATTTAAAGCATTGATAACTTTTTGGTATGGTAATAAAACACTCTCCTTGTGATCCATTATCCCATTGTGTAATAAAATAATAATAATAATAAAACCCTTATCCGCACCCCAATGGTGCATAGGGCACTGCGTCATATAAACGCAGTGTTATCTTGATCGTTTACACATGAAGGAAAGGTGATCAGCCCTCCGCTTCAGGTACCAGTCCAGGGTAATATTAAATAAATATTACAGTGAAAAAATCACTTATATTTATTTTACCCCCCTTGGGAATCGAACCCGGGACCTCCAGAACGGTAGCCGAGCGTGCTGACTATTACACTACGGAGGCGGACTAATAAAATAACAACAATGTAATTTTTTCCACATGAATTATATTTGACCAGCAACCGGGTTTCTTCGTAACGTTGATGATGTGATGTTGGTTACGACGAAACCCGGTTGCTGGTCAAATAAAATTCGTGTGGAAAAAATTACATATTTGTTATTTTTTGTATAAAATGCAGTTCCACCAACATATGTCAGTACAAAACTTAAATTCCCATTTTGATTCATTTGTGTTCTTTCTCTCTTTTAAAATTTTATTTTTGAACAAATGTCGAATCGCAATAGTTTTATTTCAATGACCTGACGATGAAATGATTTTCCGAAACCGGTAGTCACGAATAAGTGTTTATTAAAGTGGTATTACACAAAGTAAACAATGGATGATAAGGAGAGTGTTGGACATTTTTTTTAATGAAATTTTTGTTGTACAATAAATCCAAACATATTTTGTGAGATGGTCATAATAATGATAATATCCTACTTTTAAAAAAATGTACTAACTTACGCAATGAATAAGGTTGCGTTTGATCTTTTTTGTTTTAAATGATTTGAAAATGTATGAGAATATCCCAAATCCATTTTTTTTGTGAAATTTTCTTGTACAATAAATCCGGACGTATTTTGTGAGATGGTTTTGCCTTGCCGCACATTCGTCTGAAGGATAGCATTTTAAGTTATAATGTAAAATGCAATTACAAAGTTGGTGCTTAAATACTGATAACTTATATATTTAGTAAAAATTGAGTACATTAGCGATAATTTACAAAAGAGTAATCATCCCGTTTGTTCTAAAATCTCCTTGCAGTATAATTTCGTTGGTAACTTTTTTTGTGGTCCATCCAGTACCTGTGTTTTCTACGTCATAAGAATTTTACGAAGTTTACTTTGAACTTGTGATGGTGAGGAAATCGCTCAATGCGTATACCGTCAAATAATAATCGGCGGGTCAACCGAAAAATTTGTATTTGAGTTAGTATTTATTAATTATACCAGTAGCAGGAAAATTGAATTTTCTCATGAATAAACTGCACATTTTTTTAAATCTAGCTTTACTCGGCTACGCGTAGCTGTGGCTCGGTCTGGTTAAATGGAAAAGAAGGAAAATATATGGCGCTCAATTTTAATTTGCTGTATTTGCAACGCTTGTGGGTATACAAAATAGGCAAGTGTTTTTATCAAGAATTTTCACTCATGAATTACATGAAATTATAGTAACTTTAAACATAAAGAGTAAATTCACTCACGAGTAGGCTTAGGCTATGAAACTTAAGAAGTTGAAGCTATGTTAAAAGTAATAAGAAGAAGCTATTTTATTTGTAGAAATGTCTTGATAAAATATATATATATATATATATGTATATATATATGTTTATATATATATATATATATATATAATATATATATATATATATATATATATATATATATATATATATATATATATATATATATATATATATATATATATATATATATATATATATATATATATTCACAATATTTTATTGAATACAATTTCTATACAATCTTTTAATTTTGGTTGCGCTGAGCCTCTACAAAAAAGAAACTCAGCTCTTGTGCTTGGAGAGGGACTTTTTTGTACTTTTTTGTTTATAGTATCATGTTATACATTTAAATAAATATATTACAGGAGAACATGCATATTTTTTCGGGAACATATACATTTATTGTATTTTTCTTTGCATTATTCTACTCCTCGCTGAATGTGACTCTCATCATGACATTTTGAATCATAAAGCAATAGCAACTTTACATGGTGCTACAGTAGAACCTCTATCTCCCTTTGAAAGTTTACCACCAATATTGTTTTTGGAAAATTTATACTTCATAATTTTTCTGCATTTTTTTTAGTGTTTCGTCCCATGACCTCTGGCGCGTCCGGTGCCTCATTTCACGCACATCACGTAGACTATGCATAAATACACAACTAAGGGTTAATATTCGTGCTCATATTCGTACGTACACAGTCGGGGGGAATACCTAATGCCACACCGGGGCTAATAAGTAATACAGTAAGCCCGGCCACGCGATATTACCGGTACCTGTGTGTTTAATTCAGGGCTTTGCGTATTGATTCCTGCTTTCCTTTTTTTTATATTTGCTAGTTGCCTTTTAATTTTCCTTGCCTGTTACTCGTATGTCTTCTTCTTCTTGTATGCCTGGTTTTAAGAGGGATTAGCCTCCAGCGATGTCGATTCCCAGCTGTGGATCCATCTCTTTAGTGGTCTACCTTAGTAGACATGTTTAGTGCAATGTGGGGGAGTCTGGATGGTTCCATTCTCCTCACATGCGAATACCATTGTCTCCTTCGTTGCTTTCCCCACCTAACGACATCTTAGATCTCGCATATTTCCCTGATCCTGGCGTTTCTCATTCTATCTCGAAGACTCTTGCCTGATATGCTTCTTAGAGTCGTTATTGCTGACACTCTAAGCGCGTTTTTTGTGCCAACAATGTCCTCTCTACTTTCGATCCCATACGTCAAGATGGGTCGCACACAAGTTTTGTAAATCTTGATTTTGCTGCCGATCTTCATCTCAGGATCGTATGTACAAGGATTCATAGCATATTAACTTTATATCCATCAATTAAATCCATGAACAAATGAGTGAGGAAAGATCCGTAAAACAAATTTTTGAGTCGAATGTAATTGGAAAGAGAAGCAGAGGAAGACAGAGAAAAACTTGTCACGATCAGGTATGCCAAATACTTGAAAGCGGTCAGGTTAGGAGTCGAAGCAATCGGCGGGTATGTATGAGGAGATGCATGAACGTGGAAGAGGCGAAGAATGTTTGCAAAGACAGAGTGGTGTTGCGTTCTATTCTCTCTGCCTACCCCTGCGGGGAGGCGGCGTGATGGTTAGTTAGTTAGTTAGTAATTAAGATCCATCATTTATTTGTCTTGTCACATTTTCCAAATAAGACACCGCTAAATCCGATAGATCCTTATGTTCCATTGCTTCATCAATTTTTATTTAAAAAAAATGTGTTTTTGTTTGCAATGAAATTCAATTTAGTAGACTGAAAAAATTAGCGTTTGATTTACATTTAATAAATAAATTAAAATGAAGTTCTACAAATTAAATCTATAGATCATTACAAACCATTTGATAGACGGTAAAGTGGTACTCTTTGCATTGGATGGTGTCGGTGTATATTTGACATCGAAAACCAATTTTTACTGTATTTGCTGGATTTTTATCGTATTTGGTGTATTTTTACCGTATTTGCCGATTCCGCGCCAGTAATATGTCGGTTTGTGGTCCCGTGGTTAGTGTCGCGGACTCTCAAGTCAGTTTCTCGGCTCGAACCCAATCTACCACAATTTGATACCTATTTCTAATAATGAGCCACTTATGCTCACAGATATAGTACGAAATTGAAGTATTTTTGTCAATACTAAAAACACAAATATTCTCAATTCTATTAATATTTAAAGCATTTACTTTGTGGTTAGTCATTTTTACTTTTTTTTTTTTTCACAAAATATGTTAATAGTGCTATGGTAGTGAAGGATAGTAATGTTTGCATGCTATGGTAGTGATTGTCCTGACGAAGAGACGGGTACGTCTCGAAACCGGTAGACATAAAAATCTCGGTGAGTGGTTACATACTAATATTTTTTTTTTAAAGTAAAAACAAATATTTATCTTTCTAAATTTGATGTAAAATAAAAAAATATATATATATGTAGAATACGATTATGATATTTACACAATAAATGGCGATTAATTAGAACATAATCGCACTGGCCCGTATCGGAGCATGGAGAACGTACACTTTCTACGCCCTACTCGACTATTTCCGCTCGTCATACAATTTCTTCATACAGCCGCATCCCAGAAGCGATCTCATTAATTACAGTACTTGATAGCGTTATTGCGTTATCCCCTTTCGGATTTGTCCTTTCGTTATTAACACTATACTTTTCCAATTAAAATTTTACGTAAATGTATTTTAAGCCTAAGCCTTGCCGCACTTGTCGCTTTTCCGAATCCGGAATTATCTATACTTCGGTAGTGTAAAGGCAAAGGGGTATATCTGTCTCAGACCAAATTTTACAGGAAAGCAAAAACACACTTCGCTCACTCCTTTCAAGAACGTCATAAATCAAAAAACTTGATTTTTCAGGAGAACGTTTTTAAAGTTTAAAAATATAATACAATGTGTTAAAATTAAATATCAAGCCACTTATTAAACTTTTTACTGTGCAACAGATCTTTTTAGGTAAAACCTGAAGGTTTTTTCTCCACTTGAAAAATATTTAGTATATTTAAAAAAATAACAAAACAATACCTTTTCTTCCAAATGCAAAAACGACACTTTCTGCCCTGTAGCGGGTAAATATTAAGTAAAAAAATATGCTTTTTTTCTGGGATATAGTACATTTTATGGGCATTCCGAAAACATGCACAAATGAAAATTGACGATTTTTGATTTATGACGTTCTTGAAAGGAGTGAGTGACTTTTGAAATTAAATAACTCATTTGTTTTATGTATTTTTATATGTATATATCTAAATAAAACTAAATAAGTATTGCAACTACAGCTATATCCTTTTGCCAGATAATGAAATACACTATTTTAGACATTTTGTGGAACAAACTTAGAAAATTAAACATTTGACAGATATACCCCTTTGCCATTACTTTACCGACTTGTGAGCGTATATACAGGGTGTCCCATAATCCAAGGTATTCCTTTTAAAGGGTGTTTATGACTCATCAAAAAATGAAAATATCACCTCAGTAAAAGTGCCTTAGTTTTCGAGATATTTCCGCTTTTATGAATTTCCCGAACATCTACTCCCTTAGATCAGTCTTTTTAGTTCCACTTCTTCAAATTTTCATATTTTAGGATTCTAATTTATGTTTCACAATACTAGAATCTAAAATATGAAAAATCAAAAAAGTGGCATTCAAAAAACTGATCTAAGGCGTAGATTTTCGGGAAATTCATAAATGTGGAAATATCTCGAAAACTAAGGCACTTTTACTAAGGCCATATTTTAAATTTTTTGGTGAGTCATTAGTCGGCCTGTTTTGAGATGGTTTGGACATGTGGAACAAATAGGGGAGGAAAGAACTGTTAAATAAATTTATGAGGCAAATGTAGTTGGAAATAGGAGCAGAGGAGAACTTTGCATGACTAAGTATTTCGGTCGACGGGTATGTATGAGGAGATGCATGGATGTCGAAGAGGCGAAGAATGTTAATAAGTGGTGGTCTGGCGTTCTATTATCGCTGGGTGGTAGCAGTAGGAAAGATAGTACTAGGGGATTCCAGACCTGATAGGACGGGCCAATCCCCGCGTTCTTTACCCGCCCTAAAATAGAAAATCCTAAGGAGGAACACCAAGCAAACCTAAGCCGCTACAAACGACTGTACTAAGTGTGTTCGCAGCGTGCCCGCGATGTATCGTTTGTCATCAATTCGCGACTAGATTGAGTTGGAACAAAGCCCTACTGGAGTGACCCCGCCTCACCCAACATGACTGTGTACTTCATAAAGACATCTTTGCCTTGTCCTCTCTTTCTTTGTGACACCTCCCTCCCTCCCCCCCCCCCCCTTCTACCCGACCCGTCACCGAGTTGTGTCGTCACAGCGGATCAACGACTCGGATATTTCTTTAATTTCTTTGTTACGCACATCGCCTTTATATATATAAAGACGTCGGAATACACAATGGATAAATATCACGATGTGTGATTATTGGCTAAGAAATTAATATGAAAAATCACAAGACTATCGGTAGCATTCTTATTGAAATCTGTAGAGAACTAAGGGATATATGAAGGTTTAAACTTTAGATATTTTTATAAAACAATAAACGTGCGTTCGCACACGTCATTTCCGTCATCGAACGTTTTATGACGTCATATGGTATATTGTCTATGGTTTATAGCATGGGTCGGCAACCTGCGGCCCGCGAGACATCTTGGTGCGGCCCGCGAGATTCTCGCCGCAACGCACATGACGGACGATATTATACACAATCGAGTGAAAGGAAGCGAGAAAGGGAGCGGAAGGGAATCTCATTGATTTTATTAAATACAATAAATGTCGTTAAAATATACACTTCGCGTTTTATTTTTAAAACTAAAATATTTGTACATAAATATTGTATGTATACGTACTGCAAGTGCGGCCCGCACTGATCCCCATGAAAAATATTTGGCCCTTTTACAACAAAAGGTTGCCGACCCATGGTTTATAGAGCTGGAATAGTAGTAGTGTGGATTGGATACGCTACCATTTGTGTTATACAAATATGAGGGGAGGGAGGGGGGGTGTGGGAGGGTGGACCTTAGACATCAACAAATAGAGCCGCCAATAATTTAGCAATGACACCAACATTAAAATAAATCCATCGTTTATGTGACGTCATTCATTGCCAACTTACGAAAATAACGTTTTTCTAAGGTTTACATATATATATATATATATATATATATATATATATATATATATATATATATATATATATATATATATATATATATATATATATAAATATATATATATATATAAACATAAATAATTGTAGATTTGAACGATGACACACACGCGTGTACGTCATGATTTTAATTGCTTTTCAGTGCCATGGTCTTTGTCTTTCGCGCACACTCACACCTGCCGAGTGTCACTCATCTTTCTGTCCGTGGCAATATATTATGCTAACTCCAAAGGTCGCCCCCGTCATTACAGACGGCCTTCTATCCTCTCTTTGTGCCCCGAGTGTGCATGACTTGCGACTGACCGGCGTGTAAATAGCTGCGCAACAAATTATATCACCACGTAAAAGTTGAATTCATGGCCCAAGTCGATAAAAATCACACCGCAGAATGGTATTGAATTATGGTATTTTTTTATAAATTGATATATTTCACGTTTTTCTTTGATTTGTTATACACTATATCGTGGGTGTACTGGCAAAAAACGTTAACTCTAAAATCCCTGTTTGAATAATCCCTGTTATTTAAAGCTTAGCCTGAATAAAATACTCCCTATTAAACTACTTAGTGTATTTTGCCAGTTTATAAAACGTTGCAAACTTTATAATATGTATCATTAAGTATATATAGATATATATATATATATATATATATATATATATATATATATATATATATATATATATATATATATATATATATATATATATATATATATATATATATATATATATATATATATATATATATATATATATATATATATATATATATATATATATATATGTGTGTATATATATTATATTATGATTATGAGAGTGTTTATAAAACTCTTGTTTTTGTAACGAGGTAAACAAAGGATTCATTTTGTTTTCCTACCTTCCTGGCGTTGTTGACCCCAGTCATGATGGCCGCGTGCAACATGTCGACGTCTTGCCGCAGATTATTATCCTTAATCCGGTCGATGCTTAATCCGGCTGCGCCTTCCTTCCCGGAATCGGGTCCCGATCGCTTTTCGATTCTGGGAAACTCGCGACCGTGTTTATTCCCTTTGTAGCGTCTGTGAATCACTGTCACTCGCGAATATCCCAAAAAGTGTTTTGATATTTTGACGATACTTTGTCTGATGCTGTTCAGCTTCACGAATGCACGTTTTGAATCTTGGCAAATTCTCTGTAACGATAAATTTTAATTATTTTTAAATGAATAATTTAGTATTTTTAAAGAGATGTTTTGATAAGATTGTTATATAATAATGTTTATTGATGTGGCATTATCTTTGCAGTATAAAATGATGATTTATTTTTATGTTTACTCGCAATAATATAACTCAGTTAGCATCCGGTAACGCAGAGAGCCGGACATCAGGTCTCGTCCATTTTTTTAGAATATACATATCGTTTTTTTTTTTAAACATTGAAAAAATATTTTTTTCATTTATTTTTAACTCTATGCCTTTCAATTACTCCTTTTTTTCTCAAAACGATATATTTATTTCAAAGAAAAACTTTTTTCTCAATACAAAAGCGCTGATTTCAGAAGAAAGAATCGATTTCCTGGGTTTAAAGATTAAATTAATTTGCGACTTATTGTATATTACGGCTTAACTTTGCAGAATAAACATGATGATTTCAATATGTTTTAAAAATATAACACCTGCAAAAGACCACTTTTGAGTTTACCAATTCAAACACAACACGACTAGTTTCGAAAACTACAGATGTTCTCATCAATAGGTGAAAATACACACTTCAGTTTTGTACAGGTTTGGTTGTTGTCATTAAAATGTACTTGTACTGTTCCCATTACAAATAAAAATAGTAAAATTATTTTTCAATTTGTTTAAACTATGTTTCTTTTTTTTATAATTTAGTAGTGTGGTTGTCAATCATGGCTAGAATGGTCAATGTTACACTGTATAAATAATCACTTAAACCAGCCTCGTACGACAGATCGTAAACCCTGTAAATACCCAAGACTTTTATATACTTCTTCGTCTATGTTGAGATGTCGAAATGTAATCTAGCGAGTTAAAAATCACCTGTTATATTTATTTTGGCCTTTTTCATGGTCACACTACTGATGCGGTCAAAGTAATTTATTTTTATTATAATTATGATTCTCGAAATGTCGCGTTTCATCTGATAATGTGACCAGCCACTGTAATATTACGTCTATTATTAATGACCCAAATTCTCAGTATACACTTCAATACTTAAAATCATAATCTTAGAATTTTGAGAATTATATGTATATCGACTATCCCGAATCGCTCTGTATATCGTGTCATTACTAGGAATTCTAGATAATATCGGCGTATCAAAATCCGTAAGCACCATATTTAAGATTCTATATTTATATATATTATTTATTTTTATTTTCAATGAATGAAATTCCCCTTGATTCATTTTATTATGTATCGCTCACTCCTTTCAAGAACGTCATAAATAAAAAAAACTTGATTTTTCAGAACGTTTTTAAAGTTAAAAAAAAAAAAACAATGTATTAAAAATAAAAATCAAGCCACTTAATTGAGCTTTTTACTGAGCAACAGATCTTTTTAGGTAAAACCTGAAGGTTTTTTCTCCATTTGAAAAATATTTAGTATATTTAAAAAATATGAAATTATTTAACCTTTTCTTCAAAATGCAAAAACATCACTTTCAGCGGGTAAATATTAAGTTAAAAATATGCCGCTTTTGCTGGGATATATTACATTTTCTGGGCATTCCGAAAACATGCACAATTGAAAATTGACGATTTTTTTTATTTATGACGTTCTTGAAAGGAGTGAGCTGTATGTACTATTCGTTACAAATTCAAACAGATTTTGTGATATCGACATAATAGTGATAATATCCCAAGTACATTTAAAACAACTAATAAACCATCACGCTGCTTCCCCGCAGGGGTAGGCACAGATAATAGAACGCCACACCAGTCTGTAGGTACTTGCAGACAATCTTTGGCCCTTCCACATTCAAGCATTTCCTCATACATTCCTGCCGATTATTCCGTCTCCTGACCTGACCACGCCCAAGTATTTAAATTATACTTAATCATGCCAAGTATTCCTCGGTATTCCTATGCTCCTATTTGCAAACTACATTCGCCTCATAAATATGTTTTACTGTTCCTTCTTCCCTCATTCGTTCCACATGTCCAAACCATCTCTACACTTAATTTGATCTTTAATGATTATCTCAACCTTGCATTTTTTTCCCATTGGAACATCTATCATACATGGTTTTGCCGTACTGAGATATCGCATTCCGACTGCATTCAGTCTACTTTCATCCTTCTATTGCCAACTCCATGCTTCACTTACATACATTTGGGTTAGTTTCACACATGTTCCATCATCAATAGTTGAATTAAAACTTGTTGAATTCTGCGGTTGAAGCAATGATTTTTTGTTCAACCGGTTTCTCTTTTATGCTCATACCAGGAGGTAATCAGAAATGGCCATTATATATAGTTAATGTGGCCATGATTTTAAAATATAAAAAAATCTTTGCGTGTAGTGGTTGGCTCGTTTAGCCACACCGCTGTACGTCCCGGGTTCGATTCCCAGGAGAATCAAAACATATAAGTGTTAATTTTCGTTTATGTATTAATTTTTAAATCAAAAACAGATTTTTTTAGTCTACTGAGTTGTATTTTTATTCAAAAATACATAAAATTTCATACTGTGGCAATTGTTTCGCCTAGTTATGGCATTTTCGCACGATATTTTAGATTTTTTTTTAATTACCTAACGTCCAATCTAGCTACGGCTTATGCAACACCGCTTATCATACCCTACTCGGGCTTAAACTTTTTAAGTTTCAACCCTATGCCTATCGTGAGTGGATTTACTATTTATGTTTAATGTTACTATAATTTCATATAATTCATGAGTGAAAATTCTAGGCAAAAACACTCGCTAGATTAAATGTTAATTTTTGCTTTTAATATTTATTCGATAACACTTTAAATCTGTACCAAACTGATGCCTGTTGATGAAAACATCTGTAGCTCTCGAAACTAGTCGTGTTTACATCAATAAACTCAAAAATCGCCTTTTGCTAGGGTTTAATTTATTTATTTAAATCATCATGTCATTCTGCAAAGTTAATGCCAAATAGATAAATGTCACGTTATTTATTTTAAAAATTAGTTTTACTTGGTAAATACCACTTTTTAACCATTTACAATTTTAATTAATTATTGATAGATATCACCACAAAGTGACTGCTGAATCAGTTAATAAAAAGACGTGTTATTTTTCAAATAAAAAATCAAATATTTTTTTTTTATAAATATTACAAAAAAAGTTTTTAAATATAATGGCTATATATATGTTTTAAATATTATTAATATTATTATAAATTTTCAATTTCAATTTCAATTCAACAAAAAATATATATATACATAACAAACAATATACAAGGCGTATATATTAAAAGTAAGCAAGAAGACTTAAAGGTGTAGAAGAATCCCGCTTCGGAAAACTCCTTCGGACACATGGAACAGATCAATATCCAATGTGATATTGTTCAACATAGCGGTAGCTCTTCCTACAGGCATAACCATCGGCAGGTTGGTCCTGTGTATAGGAATGTGAAACAATCTATGCCGACGCTGTCTCCGGTAACTATCGGGAACATACAGACCAATGCTCCGGATAATTTCAGGATTATCGATCATACCAACATTATGTCTTATATTGTCCGCCTCTATAGTGTAGTGGTTTGCTCATTTGGCTGCAATGTCCATGTATATATATGTATATATATATATATATATATATATATATATATATATATATATATATATATATATATATATATATATGTATATATATATATATATATATATATATATATATATATATATATATATATATATATATATATAAATTTTAAATAAAATAAAATTAATAAATCACTGTATTACGAAACCTTTGATAACACGAACACTTCACCAAAAAGCTCGCAGATAAATATTTACTCGCGAAACACGGCGGTTTTGATTTTCCGTATGCTACGCGGGTGCTTCCCGATTTTCAACACGCGAATGGCTCCGCTTAAATCGCTTATCCCGCTTTTTATACCGGCCATCCCGGTCCCACGTGTTTTGTCTTTTTTCCCACTTTTCTTGTATTTTTTTTTTAATGCGAATTTTCACGCGATCATTCGGATGTGTTTCGGGAACGGCTGGACCGGAGCCAAGCTTACCAGAATCCGACCGCTGCCAGAATGCACGCATAATATTTATTTATTTTCATATCTTATTAGTTTGTAAACGGATAAAATGTTCGACGAAGCTCTGTTTGTTTACTGGACGGGCTATTCTCGTTCGCCAAACAAAATTTTGCCGATATTTTTTATATCTTATGATAATATATTTGTTTCTCCTTTATGTCAGTAACGACGCAAAGGTCACTAATAGATTCAGTTCGCCACATTTCATTGTTCATCACAATGTAACAGTTACATCAAGTTATGCGCGTATGCGAGTATTACGAAACAAGTACAGCAAAACATCGATATAACGGACTACTTGGGGGGGGGGGGAGGTGTCCGTTAAAGCCGAAAGTCCATTACATAAAAATAGTATGTAACTTTGTTTTAAAATCACTATAAATATTTTATTATAACTTAATTATAATGTCTACCGGTTTCGAAGCTAACCGCTTCTTTATCAAGACTGATTAATACTAAAACACTATCTACTTAAAACAAAATTCAATATATTCTGACGGTTAGGGAAAGAAGCTTGGGTAGATCTCAAGTGGCTTTATTTTTTTGTGTTGATTGGCTGTCACAGTCAAAAGGGATCGGGGATGATGAGTGATTGGAAACATATTTAATAACGGACTTTTAGAAAAATCATTTACTTGTGTATTTATTAGTTGTGAAATATAAATTATGCATAAAAATATGTTTAAAATATATTTAAAAATAACTTTTATCGGAAAAATGAACACCGTTTTAAGATAGAAATAAACAGTACAAAACACAAACAAAATTTCATTTTCATTAATTGATTCGGCAATCAATTTGTGGTGAAATCATTCCTATTACATTTTATTTTATTATATTTGAAGAAATAATAGTATTTCTAAGTAAAAACTTAAATTAAAAACTATATTTATTGACTTCGGATTGTCGTCGTGAAGTGACGTTGCTGTTTGATATCGACGCCTCGCTTTCTGTTATCCTGCTTTGAAAAAGGTTTATGTAGTTATATTTCGTTATCTGACGAATAGTCGATTAATGTCATTAGATCGTCGAGATGTGATCTTACCACTGATAAGAAGTTAACAATTTGTAGCGGGCATGAAAATCTTCTTCCTGGCTACATCCCAGCTTATTGTCCTTGTAGACCGCTGGGGTCAGCTCTCCTCGTCCTCAGGCTATATGTCCTTCTGTCCTGGATAACGTCACCTAGGCCATGCCTTGGAATCATGCTATCTTTCTGCTTCACCCATGAATTCTTTGCTCTTCCTCTAGACAGCTTTCCAGGAAGATCCATTTCTACTGCCTGGTTAACTACATGTTCGGGTTCTCTGCGTCCTATTTGCCCATATCATCTCAATTGACTTTCCTCCATCTTCCTATGAAAATGGCCGCTAAAAATTGTTTACTCACGGTGACACAATAGTTTTTTTCAATACAAATAAGATGTTAAAAACAATTACTTTGAATGTTACCTGCGTTTAATTAAAATTAAGTTGTGGGCCATCGAATATCCCGCCCTAACTTCCGACAGTATGTAAATAAAAGTTGAATCAAACTTTTTTAAATCGTGAGTCATAATTTTTTTCGCACAGCACGTCCAAATTAATTTTGTATGCTTACATATATGATTACCGAGTAATCATATAAACAAAATTACATATCCCGAATGTCTGTAGTATCTTTTTACTGCCCGCGAAAGTGATTTATTGTTTGTGTACATTTCTAATTTTCTCTTTGAAAAATGTTATAATTACAGCTGTTTTTATTTATGTGTATAGGTTTTTTACTTCAATTTGGACGCTTTGAAAATCAAAATAGACGCCTTACAAATCAATTTTACGTTTAACAAATCAATTTTACGTTTAACAAATCGAATTGTACGTTTAACAAGTAAATTTGACGTGTAACAATTCAAATTGGACGTTTAACAATTGAATTTGGACTTTTAACAATTCAAATTGGACGATTACAATTCAAATCGGACGTGTATAAATTCAAATTGGACGTTTAACAAATCGAATTTGACGTTTAATAAATCAAATTGATCGTTAAAGAAATCAAATTGGACGTTTAACAATTCGAATTGGACATTTTACAGAACAAATGACCTTTTTTATTTATTTTTATTAAAAGTAAAAACCCGCAAAGCGTCTATTTTAGATGCTTGTCTGCAGGTAGGATAGTAAGGAAAGGGAAGGTAAATGTGAAAAATACATCACAAACACCCAGACCAATTGAAGATAAATATTTTTTAAATTCATTTTGCAATTGGCGGGAATCGAACCCGCGACTCCAGTTGCGCCTGTCACCTTGAATTGCATTTTATAAAAAAAAGTAAGAATTTATACAAATATATGTATTCAAAGTAGCACTCATGATTCAGATGTTGAGATGAGGTGATTTGGACGTGTGGAGCGAATGAATGTGGTAAGAACGGTAAAACAAATCTATAGTGCGAATGTTGGAAAAATTGGAAAAAAGAGCAGAGGAACACCGGGGAAAACTTGGCAAAATCGAGTAGGTAAAAAAAAAGTTTTTTTTTCTTCTTTTTTTCCTTGGTGTTGATTTCTGGAACGCTCCCGCGGTCAGTGTCGCGTCGCCCGAGTTTGGTGTCGTGTAGATGCGTACCCATCGACTCGGCGCCATCTTCGAGACCACTGTCCATCTGACTGTTGTGTGACACACCGAACTGGTCACTTGGATGATTGTCGCTGTGGCTACAGCTCGTCGAATCAATCTGTGTCCATTCCTCCATTCTTGCTTGCTTTAATTTCTATCCAAAAAAAACACAAAAATTATATCCGGCAGAAGTGGAAATGCTAGACCATGCTTTCCTCCGTCTTGCTCTGCTCCTGAGACAGAGAGAGAGGTGCAGAAAAAATAACAATAATGAACTGAAATTAAAGCAAATATGAAATAAATTATACTTATACAGTAATTATGGTTTTATTTTAAGTTTTACCGGGTTATTATTTTTTTCTTTTTAAAATCTCTTTTGGCACGTGTTTCACGGCAGCCATTTTGTGGTATTATTTATCCATTTTTAATTTAAATTTTACTTATTAAATAGCAGTTTTTCTTTTAATCTATTCTGATACGTGTTTCGATGCATTCCGCATCAATTCGGTCCTTGAAAATGATGCGGAATGCATCGAAACACGTATCATAATAGATTTTAAGAAATACAGCTAGTTTTACTTGGTATTTTTAGAAATACCAAGTAAAACTTAATTTCAAAATGGATAAATATTATTAAAAGTGACTCCTGAATATATTTTTTTACTTTTATTAATTACTATAGAATGATGAAAAGTGAAATGTAAATAAAATTACACAAATACAAATACAAAGAAGGATTTCAAAGAAGTGATGAAAAATTAGCATTCCGAGTATATCTGATTTGTGCAAATTCACAAATTATGACGAAATTAATTTATACGTGTACTTAATTCGCAAATTCTCAGAATTTTCATCATGACACCTTATTGATGTCTCATTTTCGCGATAGAGATGAAAACCCGTCACAATTGAGTGGCATAAAATCAAAACTCACCAACTCCACTATACATGAAAAATGAGTTAAATATGTAGAATAAAATAACAACCATGTAATTTTTCCTCATCAATTTTATTTGACCAGCAACCGAGTTTCGTCGTAACCGACATCATCAGATGTCGGTTACACTCTCTTTTCATTCTTCATATATTCAGGCATCTCATCATACATTTTCAAACCCTTATACATTAAACAGTTTTGGGACTCGGTTTTTTCAATGGCAGTCTTATTTTATCCTTATTTCCAATAATATGTTCATGAAAATTTTTGTTACAAACACTATTTTATCCTTAAAATATTTGGGTAATTTATCGTTTAAAATTTTATATTATAAAGATCAGCATATTTAACCCTTCACTGCATGGTGCATCAAATTTGTTACATACCCAAAAGTTAGTGTTAAACGTTTTTTTTTTAAATATAAGCAATTATTCTTTGCTGTTACTGATTGGATATATTCATAACTCACGTATATAGTTCATAATTTAGCTAAAAGACGCGCTATGAACGCCAAAATAATTACTTCTCTTGTCTCTCCAAGACGAACTGTCAATGCAGTCATGCAGTCATGCAAAAAAAAGTCATGCAGTGAAGGGTTAATTTTAGTCTCTTTTTATAAACAACAGCAAAAAATAAGAAATGCAGATTGCGATGAAATAGCAGTTTTTCGCGGTTTTTTTCAAATTTGTTGTTGATGGAGTTTGAGAGCTTTGATTTTATACCGCACAATCGTCGGTAGGTACCGAAATAGTAGCAGTGACTGACGCGCGGTCGCCGGCACAGCGCGCTCGGACGAGCTGTACGGAGAGTGGGCAGCGACCGACTCACGGTTATTATTTTTGTCGCGCGACGACTTCCGAATGCGCGGAAGTGTCGCGCGCTTCCGCGAATCTGCCCACCGACTGTTTTTTTTTTAAATTTATTTACTCTTCCAGATAACTTCTCATTTGTTCCTTCTTCTTACACTTATGTTTTCCCGTTTGATCTTCATCTTATTCTTGAATCTCTTTATGACAAATGAAATATTGGACAGTTCTCGATATAACCCTCTTCTAGTGGAACGGAAGGTCTGCTGATGACAGTCAGCAGTCCGGCTTCTCCTGAGGAGTGCAACGTGGTTTCAACGTTGGTCTTTTAATAAAATAAAAATTAATTACGTCAAATGTTACCTGGGTTTACAAAAAATTGCGGGCCAACTAATTTTTTCAAACCCTTATCCGCACCCGATGGTGCATAGGTCACTGAATCATATATAGACGCATTGTTATCTTAATCGTTAACACATGGAGGAAAAGTGATCAGCCCACTGCTTCAGGCATCAGTCCAGGGTAATATTGAATAAATATTAGAGTTGAAAAATCACTTATATTTATTTAACCCCCCCCCCCTCTGGTAATCGAACCCGGGACCTACTACACGGTAGCCGAGCGTACTGGGCTTTAACTAAATCGCGGGGTAATTACTACAACTAGGAAAATCTTGGCTACCTAATATATCGAATGAATGAATGGATTAATCGAATAATTCGATTACTTTCGCTCAAATACTACCCACTTACTTTCGCGAATGCATTCTGCAGGTTCTCAAAACATATATCGCTCACTCCTTTCAAAAATGTCATATATAAAAAATCGTAAATTTTCAGTTGAGCATGTTTTCCTAATGCCCAGAAACTGTACTATATCCCAGCAAAAGCGGCATATTTTTAACTTAACATTTACCCGCTACAGGGCAGAAAGTGTTATTTTTGCATTTTGAAGAAAAGGTATTTTTTTTTTTTTTATGTACTAAATATTTTTCAAATGGTGGAAAAACAGTCGGGTTTTACCTAAAAAGATCTGTTGCACAGTAAAAAAGTTTAATAAGCGGCTTGATATTTATTTTTAATACATTTTATTATATTTTTAAACTTTAAAAACGATCTCCTGAAAAATCAAGTTTTTAGACGTATAACGTTGTTGAAAGGAGTGACCGATATTCGCTTCATACTATTACTTTTTTCTTCTTCTTCTTCTACCTGACGTCACGGTGACGTATTACTCGCACTATGTGGCCCGCTTGTGAAATCCAATTGCATAACTGTGAGCGGATGGGTCTATCCCAATACTAACGGTAGCACAGTGGACAGTCGAGATGCGTCTATTAAGACGCTATGAGTCGCAAAGTGACCCGCCGATGAGTCAGGAGGAAAATTTCATCGGAATTTCCTGCGCATAATGTCACTAGAATCGTCAAATTTTTTGTGAAAAATTAGCGTTAGTTTGGAAATTCACGCTTTGTACGAAATCTTTATATCTTCTATCCGCTTCCGTAGTGTAATGGTGAGCACGCTCGGCTACCGTTCTGGAGGTCCCGGTTTCGATTCTCAGGGATGGAGGGTCAAATTAATAAAAGTGATTTTTTTCACTCTAACATGTATTTATTCAATATTACCCTGCACTGGTACCTGAAGCGGAGGCTAATGATCTTTTCTTCGTGTGTTAACCATCACGACATTGACGCAATGTTATCTTGATCTTTATCTCGTGCGCTTCAGGGACCAGTCCAGGGTAGTATTAAATGAATATTAGAGTTTTGAAATCACTAATATTTACTCTCCACCCCCTGGGAATCGAACCCGGGACTTCCAGCACGGTATCTAAATATATCATATAATTATAATAAAATATATATATATATATATATATATATATATATATATATACATATATATATATATATATATATATATATATATATATATATATATATATATATATATATATATATATATATATATATATATATATATATATATATATATATATATATATATATATATATATATATATATATATATATATATATATATATATATATATATATATATATATATATATATATATATATATACTGTTTTTGGTTGGTTGGAAGATATTGCTTTTTGGCAATAAGCCTGCCAATGTACTTATTTATTTTCTGTACATGAAGTTCAAACAAATAAATAAACTTTGTTTGAATGTGTGACCTCAGAGCTACTGTAAAAAAATTTCAAATGTCTCAATTTTACATTATTTTTTGACATCTCATCAAAGATGAAGAAGAATATGGAAGTCTGGGCTTTTACGGGGCTGACGACTGTCATAGGCTGGTTTAAGTGATCACTTTACACACAAGTAACATTAAATTCAATTCAATTCTACCCATTATTGACAACCACACTACTCAAATTCTTGGAAGTTCTATATATATGAACCAATTCAGAAACATTGTTCTTGAATCACTAGAACTTCACTAGAGACATTTATTAGTGAGATGATGAGATGTCAATTAATAATATGAAAATTAACTCCTATCATTTGAGATTATCCAAATTTGAACTATTTGGACACACTCAAAATGTCTCTAATTTGACCTAATTTGGTGTTTTCTCTGTTGGGCAGGTCATCGACTTTGGCAGCTCCTGCTACGAGCACCAGCGCGTGTACACGTACATCCAGTCGCGCTTCTACCGCGCGCCCGAGGTCATCCTGGGCGTGCGCTACGGCATGCCCGTGGACATGTGGTCCCTCGGCTGCATCCTGGCCGAGCTCTTTGTCGGTGAGTGTACCCCCCCCCATCCCATCTTCCCATTATCTGCACCATTCCAAGAGTGAGGACATGGGCTGGACTGAACTCATGACCTGTTTATTCCTCCCATTAAAGAAATTTAAACCGTTGTATTTATATATATTTATATTATATTTATATTATATCTATTATATTTATACCGGCTACCGTTCTGGAGGTCCCGGGTTCGATTCCCAGAAGGGGGTCTAATAAATATTGATTAAAGTGATTTTTTCACTTTAATATTTATTCAATATTACCCTGGACTGGTACCTGAAGTGGAGGGCTGATCACCTTTCCTTCATGGGTTAGCGATCAAGACAACACTGCGTTTATATGATGCAGTACCCTATGCACCATTTGGGTGCGGATAAGGGTTCGCATATATATTTATATTATACCGTTATATTTATATTACAGTGAAACCTCTATCGTTTCTAAAGGGACCTAGTGAAATAAACTATGAATGCGGGATAAAGAAGTCAATACACAAGGACATACGATCGAGTAAAGATACCGTCCTCCCAATTGCATAACCATTGGTAGGTTGAAATTTTAAGAATACAAGTTTTAGATCTAAATAAATGTATTAATTTTAAAAAAAATACAAAGTTGAACAGAACCCAAAGATCTTCAGACCTCTTCTGCTATGTCCATCACACAAGCTTTTGATAGTCTATATCCCACTCGTTGAAATATTGTCGTCGAATATAACAAAATTGAGAAAATGTAAAAAAAAAACAGACAAATTATATCAAATATGTAGCGTAATTCAAACGATGAATGCGGTAAAATGTTGGATAGAAACGATCGATGCGATCTTTTTTTGTATGAAATGAATTTGGAGTAGAAGAAATAAATGACACATCCGGGAAAACGATTATTCGAGGAACGATAGATAGAGGTTTCACTGTATATAAAAAGTTTATATTTATTTTTGTTCGTGTTTGTTTGCGCCAAAGATATTTAATTTGCTGCCCGTAACCATTAAGAATTCCAGCAGTGATCATGTCTTTGAGAACAGTGTCCGTCGATGGTTGCTTCTCGTTAGAAGGGACTAGTTAGAAAGTGAATTAATTTAAGTCCAGGTGTAATTATTTTATTGTAAAACCTTTATACTGTAAATTGCTATTGTATCTATTGTATGTAATGTATATAATCTTATAATTATAATTAAAACAAATAATAATAAAATAAAAAAATTGTATAAACATGTAAGTATTTCGGCTCAACACAGGCCATGCCCAAAGAGCCGTAATACATATAGTAAAAAAAATATTGTATCTGTGAAATCAATAAATTTTCATATGTTGATAAAAACATCTGTAGCGCACCATTCTGACTTTTCATACTCATTGGCTTGACTGAACTCACAACCTGTGTTTCTTTCTCCCGTTAAAGAAATAAAAACGTACTGTTTGTATTTTCATCTGTTGATGAAAACATCTGTAGTACACCATTCTAAGACTTTACTTTCTCATTGGCTTGACTGAACTCACAACCTGTGTTTCTTCCTCCCGTTAAAGAAATAAAAACGTGCTGTTTGTATTTTCATCTGTTGATAAAACATCTGTAGTGCACCATTCTATGACTTTACTTTCTCATTGGCTAGACTGAACTCACAACCTGTGTTTCTTTCTCCCGTTAAAGAAATAAAAACTAACTTTTTGTATTTTCATATGTTGATGAAAACATCTGTAGTACACCATTCTATGACTTTTCATTCTCATTGACTTGACTGTACTCACAACCTGTGTTTCTTTCTCCGGTTAACGAAATAAAAACTATTATTTTTGTTTTTTCATCTGTTTTCGAGATTGTTTTAAATTCTTGATGCTAAAGAGTGTGTAAACGGATATAGTTGACTATTTTCATAAGAACATGCATGACTTGGCTCATAGATAATATTTATCGTAACTGCAGACAGTTGTTAGAATTCCATATTGAATTGTTGGGTAATATATCCAAAATAAAACAAGGTTTGTTGGAATGAATCCTACATTTATTTATGTATATGTTAATACGTCATGCGTTTCGTCTTCTTCACAGCAAAATAATTTTAAATGGTTATTCATAATGTATTATATGTTATTAACTTGTTGAAAACGTTATACAATTTGGTCCTATTGTCGAATTTGCCGTTGCAGGATTTCCTCTACTGCCCGGCGAGGACGAGGCGGACCAGCTGGCGTGCATCATCGAGCTGCTGGGGGTGCCGCCGCGCGTGCTCACGGACGCCGGCAAGCGCTCCAAGACCTTCCTCACCAGCCGCGGCCTGCCACGCTACTGCACGCAGTCCACCATGCCCAACGGGACCACCGAGGTCGGCGGAGGTGAGTCCAACCACCCTCTGCCCTTATAGTCACCAAATGGTGGATTGCATCGCATTCAATTCAATTCAATTTATTTATTTCAATTAATATATACACACACGTTCTTTTTTGTTTTGTCCTCCCCTTACGGGGGTGGTATTTGGATCCTCTGCCTTTGTTCACCCAAGAAGTCCTTCTTTAATTATGTTTTTTTTTTCTTAATGTAAATAACAGTGTTTTTTTATATTAGTTACTAGTTCTCTATTACTTTAGTCTTTATGTCATTGTTTGTGTTTGTCTTAAATTGTATTTTATTTTTTTATTTTTTTGCAAACATTGTTATTTTTTTGTTTTTTTTTTGTTTTCTTATTGTTTTATTTTATTATAAGTATAAGAGGTAATGAGGGGATCCCGAGGGGTGGGGACGAAGTGTCGGCCTCTGTCCGTACATCCTCCTCCCCCCTCATTAATTGAACAGAGCATTATTTATTTCTTCAGAAATATTTTGAAGATTTTCCTCTATGTGCAGCTGACAGAGAGTCCCTCAGGACTCTATAACTGCTGCGGGTGGATGGTGGGCTTAGATTCCAAAAAAAAAAATCAATATATACATCAAGAGTACTGATCCGAAGAAAGATGGACAAAAGCACAAGCCGATCGTCGTTTTAAAACACTGACTGACGTGCTGGACGGTAAAATTCTGTGTAGTGGACAAACGCCCTTTAACTGTTCATTTTATCAGTTTATTTTATCAGTTTATTTTCACTTATTAATTTTACGTCAACTTTCTTTTAAGTGTCACGAAAAACTTCTTTGCTTTATGTATTAATTTTTAAATCAAACACAGAGATTTTGAGTCTACTAAGTTGTTATGCGTTATTGACAAACTAATAATTACATCTACATATAAAAATTCTTAAAAATAATATTACCAACAATTGTATTAAAATCTCTAAAATATAGCCATGTCAATAAATTCTTACCTTCCCAGAAAACAAATATAAGGTTACATACCTACATCCCCCATTAGCGACTGTTGTCTCCCATAAATTATTGCTGCACATGTTAAAACTGTCACATAGAATTGTATAGCTACATAAGGACCGTAGTCCATTTGATCTTCACATTCGTTTGATAATGCCCTAACACGGCGAAACAATAGTCACAGTATAATTTTTTATGTGTTTTTTGTTAATAAAATACAACTTAGTAGACTCAAAAAAACTGTGTTTGATTTAAAAATTAATACATAAATTAAAATGGAGTTCTACAAATTAAACGCCAAGTCAATAAATAACTTCTTTGCTTGTTTGGAATTTGTTTTTTATCTACTGTCCGCCTCCGTGGTGTAATGGTCAGCACGCTCGGCTAAAGTTCTGGAGGTCCCGGGTCCCGATTCTCACGGGGGGGTCAAATAAATATTAGTGATTTTTTCACTGTAATATATATTCAATATTACCCTGAACTGGTACCTGAAGCGGAGGGCTGATCACCTTTCCTTCATGTGTTAACGATCAAGATAACACTGTGTTTATATGATGCAGTGCCCTATGCACCATTGGTGTGCGGATAAGGGTTTGAAGAATTGTTATTTGATTTTTTTAGAATACATGTTGAAAACATTTTTTAAACTCGTAACCTTGCTATTCTACTCTTTTCTTCAAAACCATGTATTTATTTTGAAGAAAACCTTATTTTTTCAATAGAAAAACGAAAATTATTAAGAAAAAAATTAACTACCGTAGAACGGGGCTACTTGAACTTTGATATGTTACTTGAGCCCAGTACAAAAAAAATTAAACCTGTATTTGGTCTACAATAATGAACGTATCGATATGATTCATTGTTTCCCTGACAGGTGACACTTATTGTCACAATACTTCGATCGATACCACAATCTGAATATTTTTTTTGTACTGGACTCAAGTTCAAATAGCCCCGTTCTACGGTATGTAAAATGTTTCCTGGCTTTAAAGAAAAATAAGTTGCGGGCTTTTGATTATGAATTTCCTTGATTTTTTTTCTCAATTTTCAGTATTTAATAATAATAAACCCTTTTCCGCACCCCAATGATGCAAAGGGCACTGCGTCATATAAACGCAGTGTTATCTTGATCGTTTACACATGAAGGAAAGGTGATCAGCCCTCCGCTTCAGGTACCAGTCCAGGGTAATAATATTGAATAAATATTACAGTGAAAATATCACTTATATTTATTTTACCCCCCTTGGGAATCGAACCCGGGACCTCCAGACTGGTAGCCGAGCCTGCTGACCATTACACTACGGTTGCGGGCTTTTGATTATGAATTTCCTTGATTTTTTTTTCTCAATTTTCAGTATTTATACCTGATATTATTTTATGTTTCAGGCGTTTCAAGAAGAGGAAAAGTCAGAGGCCCTCCGGGCTCCAAGGATCTGAAGACAGTTCTCAAGGGTTGCCAAGACCCTCACTTCCTAGATTTTATCAAAAGGTTTAGTTGAAACATCCTTATTCTTATATCTGCACTCACATACATTCCCGTCCGATATAGAAGCTCTTGGATGCCGTTTGAACACAGACATTCGCTAATCAGTTTTATTTTAATGCAATATCGGTGTTGAATTTAATACATAAAGATAAAATTAATTTCATTAGTTGATTCGGCAGTCACTTTGTGGTAATATCTATGCATTTTTAATTTAGGTTTTATTTGGCAAATACCGCTATTTCTTAAAATTTGTTGTGACACACGTTTCAATGCATTCCATATCATTTTCAAACACTGTATTTTGATAAATTTTGTGGTGTTTGAAAATGATGCGGAATGCATCGAAACACGAAATAGTGGTATTTACCACGTAAAACTTATATTAAATAAAAAAATTATTACATATCGCTCACTCCTTTCAAGAACGTCAAAAATCAAAAAATTTGATTTTTCAGAAGACTGTTTTTAAAGTTTGAAAATAATACAATGTATCAAAAATAAATATCAAGCCACTTATTGAACTTTTTACTGTGCAACAGATCTTTTGAGGTAAAACCTGAAGGTTTTTTTTCCATTTGAAAAATATTTAGGATATTTAAAAAAAATAATTAAACAATACCTTTTCTTCAAAATGCAAAAAAGCACTTTCTGCTCTGTAGCGGGTAAATATTAAGTTAAAAATATGCCGCTTTTGCTGGGATATAGTAGATTTTCTGGGCATTCCGAAAACATACACAATTGAAAATTGACGTTTTTTTTATTAATGACGTTCTTGAAAAGGAGTGAGCGATGTCTTGTGATTAATTATTTTTGCCCTATGCCTTTCAGATCTATCCACCTCCAGGTGGGTAGATCTATGAGACGTAGCATCATAGAATAAAATAACAACTATGTAGTTTTTTCTACATAAATTTTATTCGACCAGCAACGGGGTTTCGTCGTAATCGACATCATCAGACTGGTATCGCTCACTCCTTTCAACAAAGTCATAAACCCAAAATTGTCAATTTTCAGTTGTGCATGTTTTCGGAATGCCCAAAAAATGTACTATATCCCAGCAAAAGAGGCATATTTTTAACTTAATATTTACCCACTACAGGGCAGAAAGTGTTGTTTTTGCATTTTGAAGAAAATGTATTGTTTAATTATTTTTTTAAATATCCTAAATATTTTTTAAATGGAGAAAAAACCTTCAGGTTTTACCTAAAAAGATCTGTTGCACAGTAAAAAGTTCATTAAGTGGCTTGATATTTATTTTTAGTACATTTCAATATATTTTTAAACTTTAAAAAGGTTTTTCCTGAAAAATCTAGTTTTTTGATTTATGACGTTCTTGAAAGGAGTGAGCAATATGAGGCTAGATAAAATTCAAAAATGTTATATACACAACAAGGCAGCGGTTGATAGCATCATTAAGCCATATCTTACTTGATTACATAGACAATTTACTATGTGTTTAATTTTAAAAATTAGTGTTGTAAAACCTAGTGAGAGACACATTATAATAAATTGTAATTTTGTGTAAGCGAACAGATATATAAATAAACAAGATATCAATATTAAAGACCCGTTTGTTTGTTTTTCGTTCCCAGATGTCTGGTGTGGGACCCCGTGTACCGGATGACCCCGTCGGCGGCGCTCCGCCACACCTGGCTGCGGAGGCGCCTGCCGCGGCCCCCCGACCCCATCGTGACCTTCCGCTGCCCGCACCAGGCGCGCCACGAGACGCCGCAGCAGGTCGGCTCCGCTTACAATGTCCACTTTATTTAATATTATAGTGTCCAATAAATCTACAACATTTTGAGTGTGTCCAAATACTTGTTCACAAAATCTGGATTATCTCCAATTACAGGAGTTATTTTCATAATATCTTTTGACATCTCATCAAAGATGAAGAAGAACATGGAAGTCTGGGCATTTACGGGGCATTTACATCTCACCAATAGATGTCTCTAGTGAAGTTCTAGTGATTCAAGAACAAGGTTTCTAAATTGGTTCATATATACAGAACTTCCAAGAATTTGAGTAGTGTGGTTGTCAATAATGGGTAGAATTGGTGAATGTTACACGTGTGTAAAGTGATCACTTAAACCAGCCTATGACAGTCGTCAGCCCCGTAAATGCCCAGACTTCCATATTCAAAAAATAATATCCAATAAATCTCATACTAAGACCACTTCCTTCAACGACCATTTTGTTTAATTACTACCTACCTTGTTTAAGGCTGAGATCTCAAACTTTCAAATTCAGAATGTGACCGGCCGTACTAGGCGCTAGATGTGTTTGACTTTAAAAAAAATAAATATTGAAAAAATATTTTCATTTTTTCTTTAAAATCCTTACCTTTCAATAACTCTTTTCTTTTAAAAACCATATCTTTATTCCGAAGAAAGTTTTATTTTTTCAATTCAATTTTGTAAAATTGTACCTGGGTTCAAAGAAAATTAAGCCGTTTATTGAATACTGGGCCTTAAATGTTTTTCTTTTTCAATTTCAGGATACGCAGATGAATCAAATATATAGCTTTAAAGCTCCTGTTCCTTCAAAATGCAAACTGGTCCAACCCGGTACTACTGGTGAGCTATACTATTCAGAATATTTTTTACAAAATGACAAAATCGTTTTTCAATGATATAAAATGAGCATATATTTTTTAAGGCAATTTTTAACAAATTGGCATTGATCACATGAAAAAGGGAGACGCTTCCCCTTCTCAAGATTCAACTGCAGTTGAAAGGAAACAGTGGGAGAATCGTTCTACACTCTATATTATAGACATTTATCAGTATTGATTTATCTTTTTGGACTATATTGATTTGTATTGATGAATCTCATTGGACTGTATTGATGGATCTTATTATTGGACTATATTGATGAATCTTGTTGGACTGGTGTTTTTGCAGAAACCCCCCGCGCCCGCTGCATGTTGCCCCCGTGCAGCCTGTTCCCGCTGCTGTCGCCCGTGGCGTCGCCGCAGCAGGCCTCCGCCCCCGCCCCCGCCGCCGCCGCCCCCGAGCAGGGCGCGCCCTCCTAGCCCTTCCCGCCCGAGGGGGAGCCCTGCCGCTATCGCCACCCGCTCCCCTTCCCGCCGGACGCGGAGGCCGACCGCAGGGCCCGCCGGCTGCGCGCCCAGCGCCCCGCCTTCTCCGAGTCCCTCGACTCGGCCTCCTCCCGGAGCCGGCTGAGCGGCCTCTGCGAGAGCGGCGACTACGCCGACAAGATGCTCAAGTCCTCCCGGAGCTACCTGACGGAGAGCGACTGCTGCCGGCTCGGCACGGCCTCCTCGGCGCGGGAGGCCAGCGACGACAGCAGCCCCGGGGCCATGACCCAAGGCGGCGTCTTCGACGCGAAGTACGCCAGGAAGCGCGCGCGGAAATGCAACCATCGCAGGCAGAAATCCCTGGACACCGGACGCTCCTCCAACAACCAGGAACACGACCTGAAGCCGTTCCGGGACTTCGATCTAGACGAGGATCTTGCCAAGCGGCTGGACCGGATGGAGCCCAAGACTTCGGGATACCTGCGCCGGAACTCCCGGAAGAGCGCGAGCCGCTTCGATCTCAACTTCGACTCGGAGGACGAGCGCTGCTTCCGCCACAGCCTTAACATGGACCGCTCCCTCGACCTGGACATTCTGGACGCGAGCATCGACGATCGCTACGGCTCCTTCGACAGAGACTTCGATCTCGTTTAATATATATATGATCTCTCTCGGTATGTTCTCCTGGTAGAATCTAAATTTTCCCTCTGCCCAATTCTGAAGCGATTCCGAGTGAGCTCTCCCCAGTTTGTCACTTCGCACTCAGATATAACTAGACACTGTCACGATCCACCCGACCCGTGTATATAACTACTACGTTTGACAAGTTCGCTTCCCTTAGTGTGTTCACCCTTTAGAATTGATCAGACGGAAAATGCGTTTGGAGCGTGGGACCCACACTGACACCAATCATCGCTAATCTTTAGATTTTTTAAAAAATAATTCACATGATAATCGTCTATACGCAGTGTCACTGCAACAGTTGGCGAACGGGACGCAAGTTTACCGACGAAAACTAGTGAAGGTTTGAGAATATTTGGTAGATTTTTAATGGATTATTTTAAATAATTTGGAACACTTAATATCCCCGAATAGTTGTTAGTGAGTCCACAATGTTGTGTTTATATTGTAACAGTGTAACGTGTGACATTACTCATCAATGATGCAATATATATACATATATATATATATATATATATATATATATAGATAATAATAACTATACTTAATCTCACCCCGCATATTGGAGAAGGTGACGCTAAAAATTGAGCTTTCGATACTTGACTGATGTTAGCGTAAAAAATCATCTTTTTATTTGATTTTATTATTATTTTTTAATTAATTTTAATATTCAGTGACATGCGTGCATATGCGAGGGCGCCTCTTGATGCGAGCATGCGTGTAATTAGAAGTGACAATCGTTTTTTGTATTAGGCGCGAGTTATGTATTAAAAATAAGTATGTAACTTAGCGTTTTTTAATGAAAAAAAAAAGTCAATATTTGTCTATTTTTACGTATGTTTTAAGTTCATTATTTTAACGCAGTCCATTTCTTTGTATGTTTATTTAATTTTAATGTCGTATCGACATAGTCTGCCATTAAATGACTATGGTTTAAGTGTTGAATTAAAGTAAATTTAAATTTTGTTGTATTTGAATTTTTTTTTACTTTGAGAATAACACCTAGGGTGGGTCGATTTAAAAGAAAAATAAACTAGAAAGGGTTGCTTTTTATTTGTTTTTCTTTCACCCACCTAGAGATGATATTTCCGCAGTACAATAAACTTTAAATAAATAAATAAATTTCGCTCAGAAATGAGTTGATATGACATATATCAAAAATAAATAAATAATTTTCCTAATTACATTTTTATTACCTCGTATAAATATAATATAAATGACACATTTAATTCCTTTTTATATCATTTTTCTTCTCTCTTCGTTTAAACCCCTATGGCATTTTAAAAAATTAAAAAATTGTATGGCTTTTACGTCATTTTACTTGTGTTTATAAATATTATTATTTATCTTTTTTTAAATGTACTTTTATTATGTGTGTTTTATTTGATGACTGATTTTGATATTTTTTACGAATTATTTTTAATATTAATTTGACAAATGGTTTTTATACAGTCATTTTTAGTAGCAAATTTGTAAAATAATCTAATGATATTTTGAGTTTTTTTTTTTTAATTTTTCATTATTTCAAATGTGAAAAAAAATCCTAGCGGTAAATGATATCGACAGCCCCTACGTAAAGTACTCTATCTGCAAATCTGTTACTTTACAGGAGAGAGCTTAGAAGATTTTTTAAACATATTTTTTTTTTATTAATTAACGGTTTTATCTGAAATTCTTAACTAGTATTATACATTAAAAACACAATAAAATAATATATTAAATCGTTTTAAAAGTTTATGCCTTGTCAAAATTAAGTAGTTAGCGTTTTAGGAGTTCAGTTCATTTCGAAAATTCGATGTAGATAGCGTCTTATACGCCTGAAAACTAGGCGTAATTTATTAAATTAATTTTTTTTGTTTATTTATATTTGTAGATAACGGTCAGTTGATAACATACACCAAATATCTCAAAATTGACAAAAATGTAGTTAGACCACTTTACGTAGGGCACGTCGATATGAATTGATCACCAATTTAATATAAATAATAATAAAAATGTAAAACTTTCTTCCTCCTAAGCTATCTATAAGTTTTTTTTATAACTTAATACAAAAGACTGCTTCATTCACCTGCCAATTTTTTAATTGTATTTTTTAAAGTAAAGTAAAAATGTAATCTTTTATACCGCATTTCGTAAAATAATTGTAAAAAAATACATATACCAATTGTTCATATAAAGGGCCCTTATGCACTTTTGAAAAAATGTTTTGTCATAATAATCAAAATTATAACTTTTGTGCAGTATTTGTCTTGATCTTAAATCATTTATTTTATTTTATTTATTTATTAATAATAAATTTTTGTTGCTTTTGAATTTTACCTCTCGCAAAGTATGGGAGTGGAATTCTTGACACCTATATAAAATTAGTCACAAAGGAGTATAGTCAATCTGGAATGAAGGTATTGCTTTAATAACTTTTTTTAAATCTTGGTCTTCAGATACAGATTAGTTCGCAACAACTCATATCGCTCACTCCTTTCAACAACGTTATATATAAAAAAAAACTTGATTTTTCAGGAGATCGTTTTTAAAGTTTAAGAATATAATTAAATGTATTAAAAATAAATATGAAGCCACTTATTGCACTTTTTACTGTGCAACAGATCTTTTTAGGTAAAACCTGTTTTTTCTCCATTCGAAAAATATTTATGTAGTTTTTTTAAAGAAAATAATTAAACAATACCTTTTCTTCAAAATGCAAAAACAACACTTTCTGCCCTGTAGCGGGTAAATATTAAGTTTAAAATATGCCCCTTTTGCTGGGATATAGTACATTTTCTGGGCTTTCCGAAAACGTGCACAACTAAAAATTAACGATTTTTAATATATGACGTTGTTGAAAGTAGTGATCGAAATGTATCTTCTCATTTGTATAGTTCATAAGTATCATCTCATATGTATCCTAATTCACAAGAACTCACTCCTCAGATACAGATTAGTTTTCAAGAACTTACTCCTTAAATACAGATTAGTTTGCAAGAACTATACTGTATCCACTCTTTCCTCAGACGCAGTTTGATCGTTTAAGTGCCACACATTTTCAATAGAACTATAGGTAGGTTTTTAGAGAGTAAGATCGCGTTCTCCATCACTGAAACTATTAATTTGCAAGAACTTTATTCTAAAATACAGTTAAGTTCGCAAGAACTTACTCCTTAGATACAGTTTAGCTCACGAGAACTCACTCCTCGGATACAGTTTAGCTCGCAAGAACTCACTCCTCAGATACAGTAGCTTGCAAAAACTAACTCCTCAGATACAGTTAAGCTCGCAAGAACTCACTCCTCAGATACAACTCACTCGCAGAGAGGTTAAAATTGTTACTCGTAAACCGAACATATCTTTAAAAATAACATTAAAATGATTGCAGTTCTTTTTTTTGTGTTGAGAAAAATATTTTAAAGTTTAACTTCATATTGAAACGCATAGATAATGTATTTGAATAGATAACAAAATTAAACATTTTTTACTTTAGTATTTGGTGTTGTTTTATATGTTTATCTGTGGTCAGGGCTGTTTCCCAATACATATTGATGACATTTCACAAGCCGTGAAGTGAAAAATGCTATACATGCCACGTTTCACAATATCTTAAATAAATAAATATATATTTTAGTCAACACAATGCAAGACGCAGTTTCTTAAAAAACGCATTGTGTGCATTTTCCGTGGTCCACGTTTTTCTATAACCAATTTATACTTCCACAATTTGTCTATGCCATTTTGAAACTCTATATACTTATATTGTTTTTGTATTGCCTTAAAAACCTTACGACCAAAAAATAATTAAATAAATTAGCCTTAATCCTTTGATGTATATTATGCACCTTTTTAAACTATACTATGTATTAAATAAATCAAAAAATTTGGATGTTTTTTTTAACATCTGTTAAAATTTTATACCGCTGTTAAATTTTTTACATTACTTGATTTTATTTTATTTTTAATTACTGTAATTTTGACATCTCAATATAGAATAAGAAGAATATGAAATTCTGGATATTTACAGGGCCTACGACCTGTCATAGGCTGGTTAAGAGTGGTCACTTGTAACATTCACCATTCTATCCATGATTGACAACCCACACTACTCAAAATTTTGGAAGTCCTACATGTATAATCAATCTCATGACGTTCCATGGGTTTTTGTGTGTTCGAACCCACTCTACCACATGTTGGCATCTATTTTTTAATGATGAGCCCCCTAGGCATGTACATTATAAAAAAATATTATTATATAATTTTTTTTTTTAAAATATCAATGTTTTAAAGTTTACTTCTAAATTTATAATTACGTGATTTTTTTCAATTTATTTTTTAAATAGAAATGAAATAAAAATACAGCAAGTTAGTTATTCAAAATCAAATATAGCCATCTCCAAATTTGGTATTTTGTAGCAATGTGAGACTTCAAATAGAACCATGATCAAAACAGTAAAAAAAAAAAGAAAAAAATTATGTTTCACTTAGTAAATATGTACCACTATTTCTCAAAATCTACTGTGACACGTGTTTCGATGCATTCCGCATCATTTTCAAACACCGTATGTGAAGCTAATTCTCAATTTTAGAGTTGGGTCCTTGGGACTTTGAAGGCTGAAGCGGAATGCATCGAAACACGTATCACAGTAAATTTTAAGAAATAGTGGTATTTACTACGTAAAACGTAAATTAAAAATGGATAGATTTTACCACAAAGTGACGCCGAATCAATTAATGAAAAAAAAAATTATATTGAGTATTTTTAACAGCCTTTAAAATCTTAACAGATGTTTAAAACAGCCGTCTTAAAATGTTAGGACTGAATAATGTGTCTATATTATTCTTTTTACTTTTTTGACCTACGGTCTATTTTTGCAATATTTTTCTATAGTTTAGTTGTCCTATGTATAAAAATTATTATACCAGCTATATACTGCCTTATCATAACTACGTATGTCATAATCTTGTAAAAACTTTTTTCTTAATATTTTTGTTATACAAGATAAATATTATAATATTGTCCGCCTCCGTAGTATAATGGTCAGCACGCTCGGCTACCGTTCTGGAGGTCCCGGGTTCGATTCCCAAGGGGGGTAAAATAAATATAAGCGATTTATTCACTGTAATATTTATTCAATACTACCATGGATTGGTACCTAAAGCGGAGGCCTGATCACCTTTCCTTCATGTGTAAACGATCAAGATAACACTGCGTTTATATGACACAGTGCCCTATGCATCATTGGGATGCGGATAAGGGTTTTATTATTATATTAATTTTTTTGACCCTTTTACGATTTTCTTTCAATATGACGACCCATTTCCGGGTAAATATTGTTAACGATTGACTTTATCGTTAGTTTGCCTGGAAAGGGTCGATGTTTTATACGCAATTGACCATTTGTTATTTGATTTCGTGACATGGTTTAAATTTAATTTGAACACATTTAAAGTCACACAAAAAAAATTATTCTTAAATTTTGAAAAGGAGGTCTTTATTATTATAATATTTATTTCCTGTGTATTTTCTTTAACTCAATAATTTTGTGTTCATTTATATAGATATTTTAGATTCAAATTTGTATAAATGAAGTGTAATTCTCTAAACGTGTAATGTAATTTTTCAACGTCTAAATGTTTTTACTTATTTAGAATAAAATATACTTCAATTATAATCAAATGTGATGCAACGGATATTTTGTTTTGAAAAACTGGTTGTTCAGATTAAATTAAGTCCGCGGGGGTAGACAGAGAGAATAGAATGCTGCACGGCGCATCTTTGAAAACATTCTTCGGCTTTTCCACATTTGTGTATTTTCACGCACACTCTTGATCTGCCCATTTCCGAGTATTTAAGTAAATACTTGATTGTGCCAAGTTTTCTTCGGTCTTCTGCAGTCGATTGCTGACCGTCACAGTGTGCTGCGTTACGTTTCGGAGATTTCCTCGTAATTAACACTTTCACTGCGTTCAATATATCACAAACAATCACAAGATGTTGACAAAATAGCAAATTTAAAAATGCTTGGCCCTCCACTACTGGACTCCGAGTAGGTGAAGCTCCTACCACCAAGACAGATTGTGAGCTACATGACTCACGTAGGGCTTGAGAGTGAGCTGTGACACAAAGGGAGGTCATGATAGACCTAATATGGTCGAAGTGATCCCTTAGGATGCAAGATCCCTTGACCTCTTATATAAATATTAAAATTAAAACTAGTAGATATCCGTTGCATCCCGTTTTTATAATGAGGTCACTACAGCTTATAATCTTAAATATTGTATGTATATATATATATATATATATATATATATTCAAATGTCGAAACTGTCTTTTTTCAATGTTTTTTTTTTTATTGCCGAATTTTCGTATTTTATTGTAACCATAGGATGTTAAGTGTCATGTTTTTTTTTTCATTTAAATATACTCTGATATTTATTAGGTAAGAGACGCTCATATTGTGAAATTATTTTAATATAGTGTCAGCTTTTGAAATGATTTATTATGTTTATTTTAAGTGAACTATTAAGGGTAGTATTTTCATAGATATTCATTTTACCTGAAATTCTTCGTATACTTACGAAATGTTTATATATATATATATATATATATATATATATATATATATATATATATATATATATCATTTGTAAGTTTTATCTATGATGAAATCAGTATTTATGATAATACTGTGTTGCTTTCCTTTAAACAAAGTATCGATTCTTTCCTGGCATCGCGATTCCTTGAACAACATTTAGAAAACTAAGAATTATCTATTGATTCGGCATTAACTTTGTGGAATAACACGATGATTTAAATGTGATAGTAAAATGCCTGTAAAAAACCACTTTTGAGTTTATTGATGGAAACATGACTAGATTCGAGAACTACAGATATTCTCATCAAACTGTTTGGACAACATGTGTAGTTCTCAAAACTAGTCGTGTTTACATTAATAAACTCAAAAAGTGGTTTTAATCCAGTGTTTTATTATTATATTTAAACTGAGCATTGTTTTTCAGCCGATCTAAAATTTAACGACACTGCTATGTAACTAAAAGACTTGGATCGCTCCAAAGTGTATGATTTTTTTTCCACAGTGATCGTTTTGCTACTAAAACAAAACGATTTTCGCTTAAAAACTGTCGCTTACATTTCTTTGCCGGGAATGAGTCGATAGGAATTATGTTTCTACGCTTTTTTGTTGCAAAAATGGCACAAGAAACGCGGTGGTCTGTTTCTAATCACTGTATAATACATAACGAGTTATTTTCTAAATTTACTTAGATAGTTTTTAGCGTTTACGTATATAATTATTGTAAACTATGTAACGACTTAAGCGTATAGGTATATCAGATCTCAATATGAAATTTCAAGTTAGTTAAGTTTGCCGGGGGGCGAGCGGTGTTGTTGACATTGTGACGCCGACGCCGTCCGGCGTAGTTGTATTATCGTTTTGGGAAATATCTTAATTAATCATCAACCCACGATCGCTGAATTCGAAAAATGGACAATTACTGTTATAATAGTACAGCGTACGATAATGCCTGGCCTCTAATTACGCAAATCCCATGGACACCATTGCGCTTGCATCATAGAAATAATGTGCGCTATTCACCAAAATATAAAAAAAAAAATTAAATAGAAGGTATTCAAGTTGGCATTACGATAGATACCCGTATTTTCAAGTTGACATTACGATAGATACTCCTATTTTCAAGCTGACATTACGATAGATACTCGTATTTTCAAGTTGACATTACGATTTATATTTACAAGTCAACATTATCGATAAAATCAAAAGTAATTGTTTTCACTTCGGATGAAAGTCGTGTTGAAGTCGTCAGATAAATATAATAGTGTCAAAAATACTACTCCTGGATCTGTTTTAATGACCCGGAAGAAAAGGGATTCATAGTTGCTCCGATATCATCAAATCAGGGGAAACATTCAACAGGCGTCATTAACTGGCGGCCAATATTAACGTACGCTGTATTTCCTCCTACGTACGTTTTGTTCCTAATTTTCAAATGACAGTAGAGCGAAAGAGAGAAAGAGATGATTGTCTTCTCACTGATTAAATTTGCGTAATGTGATATATTGATAAATATGCTTTTGGTCACATTGTACGTAATATAATGTTGTATACAGTTTTTTTTGTTTGTTTTTTAACGGCTACTAATCTTATATGAGCACATGTAAATATGGATAACTCTAGATGTGACGTTGCAAATGCTTTTTTTTACCGCCAATTTTTTTATATTCAATCGCCTTTTTTTTTGTCAGTCGTAGCCATTTTGTACGAGTGACTAGGAGTATTTTTTTTGTATGTAACACTTATTAATAAAGTAATCAATTGTATTATCCTTTAAGTAGTAAATGTGTTTAATGAAATAAATCGTAGCTTGAGAGTCCCCCGAAAAGCATTAAATTTGTCACTTTTTTATAACTCTGAACAGAGAATGTGTGTATAGTACGATAATTAATAAATAATAAAATATTGTACACTGACCTTCCCATTTTTACGGTAGACACAATTAAAAAAATATATACTAAAATAATAATAATAAAAAATATGGTGGATAGGTTTTTTTGTATAAGAATCAATCCAGGATATCAAAAAATAAAATCCATTATTGCTTATTCATATGGTCATTTTATGTAAAAAATACTTTGGAAAAATCAAATGTTGCACTCTCCTTATCATTCATCGTTCGCCTTGTGTAATATCACTTAAAAACTCTACTCCTTGATTACTGGTTTCGGAATGACCATTCCATCATCTATTGACCATAGTTGACCTGATGATGCAGTCTATAGTTGACCTAATTAAGCAGACTAGTTGACCTGATGATGCAGTCTATAGTTGACTTGATAAACCAGACTATAGCTGACCATAGTTGACCTGATTAACCAGTCTTTAGTTGACCTGATTAATCAGTCTATAGTTGACCTGATGATGCAGCCTATAGTTGACCTAATTAAGCAGACTTTAGTTGACCTGATGATGCAGTCTAAAGTTGACCTAATTAAGCAGACTTTAGTTGACCTGATTAATCGTCTATAGTTGACCTGATGATGCAGTCTATAATTGATTTGATGACCTGATGATGCAGTCTATAGTTGACCTGATTAACCAGTCTATATTCGACCTGACGATAGAATGACCTGGTTATTTTGAAACCGGTAGTCGTAAAGTACACTTTTTTAGTGGTATTAAGCAAAGTCAACGATGAATGATTAGGAAAGTGTTATATTACCTTACCGCTAAGTTAACAATGCTTTTAATATACAAAATGCAATAAAAATGATTCACCCCCTTCCGCATATCTTTCTGCGCATAGTACTAACCAGTACATGCGAGAGACGTAGCAAACTCCAAATTACAGATAGAAAAAACACATTGTTAAATCGATGTTTGATTTTATTTTATTTTTTGTACCGTGTAAAAAGAGAGTTAAGTGTACTTTGATTTTATAATCTTAGGGTGTTTGGAAAGAGTCATTCATTTTTGCAATTCAGGCAGCCGGAAATATAGTTTTTTAGTGTTAAATAAAAATATACTTCTCCGATTTCATCAACAGCCCTCAATAAATCAAAATGTCTCTAATGGTAGGGAATGACCGGAACCATTTGGTCGTAACGTGCTACGTTACGATCCGAGCATTCGTGTAGTCAGTACAGCGAGCCGAGCGCTCCATCCATAGTTTCGGATGCTCGCTGATGCTCGCTGCAAGCGATGTTACGACGTTATGTTACGACGACATGCTCAGGTCAGTCACCATCATTGTAGGTCATAGACGCAAATGTGCGTGCTATCTGCATCTATGCAACTGTGTTTAATGTCGGGATGTAGAGGTTAGGTTTACGACCTGTTCGATACATTTTTCTTTAGTATTTTTCTACCACTAGACATTTCGCTTAACACATTGTTTGCGGGAAACGGTTTAAAGCGTCTTTGACGCACTGTTGGTTGAGCGGGAGACGCTTAAAAGCATTCTATTTGCTTACTTATTAGAGAGACGCAAAAAAACATTGTACAGATGGGAATTGGGTTTGTGATCACTTGTGATTAGAATACGACCCTGATTATTTTATTAATTGGGGTCGGGGTTGATGAAAAAATCACTTGACAATGTGTTAATATTTAAAAATGATTTATATTTCGAAACACAGTACACATAGTTCAGCCTTTTTATAAAATATTTTCAATGATTTTTAAATATTTTTTTTGTATCATAGGATGTGCTATTCTGTTAAATAATTTTTTTGGATTTTTTTTTTTTTTGCATGTTAATTGGATATTCAATAATATTGTTCCGGTTATGTCGAGGGTTGGTGCATAGGGCACTGCATCACATCAAACTGGGAATCGAACCCAGGACCTCCGGCACGGTAGCCAAATGCGCTTACTGCTAAACTACAGAGGCAGACGAGGATACTGTAATATGTATCATTGTAAACGGAATTTGTGGAAACGATTTCATCTCTTATTCCCCAATCGTAAGCATAACCGGGCAATATTACGGATTGCCGAAATCACTGTCGTAAAAAAAAACATATCAACGACATTAAAAAAATGTGCGTGTTAAACTAAAACTACACTAAAGTAAAAAAACTATGCTTTAAGTTTGTCGATAATTAATTCAAAAACGTTTGCATTTTAAGTTTTGCACTGACATTACTTGGTGGAACTGCAAATTAAATAAGAAAAAAAGTATATATTCTTTCACATTTATTTTGTGACCACCGACCGGGTTTCATTGTTACCGACATCATCAGACCGGTGGGAGGTTAGACAAAATTCATTTAAATTTTTTCAGGCAAATTATATAAAATTATGGTTTTCAACCCCTGCCTTGTTGTAAATATAACAGAATTTTGTCTCTATTTGGAAAAAAAACTATATAGTTGTAATGACAATTAAATGTTATTATATAAAATGCAGTTCCACCAAGAAATGTCAGTATTCTTAATATGAAAAGTCACTATTGATATCACGGAACATCTATAAAGCATAATATTAGCAGCAACGCATAATTTTTGTCATTTTAGTTTGGTTCAGTGTATGTATACATTTTGCGGTTAGTGATTTCCGAAGAAAAAAGATTGTGGAAGGGAATGTCCTGTAACGGAGTCGTAAGGAACGTGTTAATAATAATAATCTAAATTTGTAAGAATTACGCATCTCTTTTTCCAAAATTTAACCTACCAAATATATTTATAATTGAAATTAATCAAAAAATTTGCGACTGATCAAAAATATTACGATAACTTATCTTGTAGAAGGAATCTAAATTTAACTTAATAATTAAATAATTGAATCTTAAGGGATTACGTGGAGAGTTATCATTCTTGCCTTTTTAGAAAAATATTTGGTTAAGTCCCCGTTTGAGTGTGGAAATTGTGTAATATAAAGTTTGTAAAAATTGACGGAGGGTAAAAAATTAATCAAATTGGACGGCGTGCGTTGTATTTGATATAAAATGCTTCTCGATAAACAGTATTGCTTTAAATAATGTTTTTGTATGAAAACTGCCTTTGAAAACGGTATGATCGGTGTCTAGCTACCTACGTATGGCGCACAAAAACTGGATTCCTCTACGTGCTACAGTACTTCCCGTCGAGAGTGACGCGTTCTATCCTCCGCTCGACGGAGCGGCCAATCAGTATCGACGGGAAGTATTCCGTACAGCGAGCTAGAAAAAAAAACATTTAAAACAAAACAAAATTATATCATACCGATGTTAAGTGTATGGAAGTACATTCTATTAAATGTTGAATCTATCTATATATTTTAAACAAAGTAAAGTCCAGATTTTGTGTGATATTGAAGAGCAGTTTCGCGAGATTTTTTCACATATGTTGTAAAAAAAATATACACACGTATTTGGTTCAATTTTGGCATTTATTTGTGGGAAAACTCGCGAAATTGCTCCGTGAAAATGTTGCAAGTTTAATGTGATTATTAAAGGTTTACTGAGATTTTTAGATAAATGAATGAAAACATTTAAATATATGTATCGCTATTGGCATTTATTTGTAGAATTGTATCGTTTTGTGAAAGTGGGTGATGTTTTGTAATGTTAGCAGCGGAGGCATTGCGATGTCGCTGTCGCTGCGTCCATTTTGTCGGGATTACAATTGTACATAAACCGTAGACGTGACACGTAATACTGTAGCAATTAGTCTAGTTTGAAGCGCGAGATGGCGACGCATCTCACGCGTTGTCTGCTGAGAACATTACGCAACATCTCCAACGCCTGTCTGTGCATTTTGTTTTACTTTTTAAATGTGAGCCCGTTTACTACGGAGCTGAGATGTGCGAATTGATTATTTAGGTGATAACTTTGTGACTATAATTAAGGCCGCGAAACAATTTTGTATGTATTATGTTGGACGGGCGATATTGTAAGGGGCACGCCAGCCCGTAATGTCACATGATTTGCATACGAAACTAAATTACGTATGTACTTTATCATTAGTTGAAAATTGTAATAAATAAAGTGGAAATATTACTCTTGTTTTTATTTATTTTTCATTCATTCAAACCCTTATCCGCACCCCAATGATGCATAGGGCGCTGCATCACACAAACAGTGTTATCTTGATCGTTAACACATGAAGGAAAGGTGATCAGCCCTCTGCTTCCGGTACCAGTCCAGGGTAATATGGAATAAATATTAGAGTGAAAAAATCACTTACATTTATTTGACTTCCCCTGGAAATCGAACCCGGGACTTCCAGAACAGTAGCCGAGCGTGCTGACCATTACACTACGGAGGCGGACAAATTTAATAAAAAATATTTATTTCACTATTTGAGATGTTCAATATACCTTCTTCTTTTTCTTCTCGTGTTGGGGCCCCCTGCCGTTGATGTACCATCACTTGATGTATCCCTGTTTTGGACAGTCCAAAACAGCTCCTCGATGCTCCATACTTCTGTCCACTCGTGTATATTATGGAGCCAGGAGATCCGCCTTCTTCCGACACCTCTTCGACCTTCCATCTTACCCTCGATGACCAGTTGCAGTAGTTTGTACTTTTCTCCTCTGAGCGCATCGCTCACTCCTTTCAAAAACGTCATAAACCAAAATTCGTAATTTTTCAGTACTATTTCCCAGCAAAAGCTGCATATTTTTAACTTAATATTTACCCGCTACAGGGCAGAAAGTGTTATTTTTGCATTTCGAAGAAATGGTATTGTTGTAATTATTTTTTTAAATATACTAAATATTTTTCAAATGTAGAAAAAACCTCCAGGTTTTACCCAAAAAGATCTGTTGCACAGCAAAAAGTTCAATAAGTGGCTTGATATTTATTTTTAATACATTGTATTATATTTTTAAACATTAAAAACGATCTCCTGAAAAATCAAGTTTTTTTATTTATGACAATTTCCAATTATTTTTACTATTAACACGTTGTTCTTCATCAATTCCGAAGCAGATGTCGAAATAAAACACAGATGTAATATAATGTCTAGTCATTTAATAGTAAAAATTGTATTTACAAATTTCCAAACTGTGCAAAAGTTTCCATAGTTTGCAATCTGTGCGGTCTAAACTATGAACCTGTACATACTGTGGACAGCATTACCTACATTACATAAGTCAACACTTCAATAAAATAAAAACCACACTTATAATACTGAAATATCTTTCAAAAACCTCTCTTGTTTGTCCATCTCTGTGGTGCAGTGCGTAGGACATAGTGCTACCATGCGTAAAGTCCAGGGTTCAATTCCAGATCAGAAAGCATAACCAAGCACTCTTAGTCTGAAGTCCTGGCAACAATATTAAGTCAAAAAAAAAATTTAATTACGATTTATTGTCTGGGAAAATGCAGTTAGTCAAAAATATATAATAATAAAAAAATACGGGATGCAGAAATATGTGCACACCACAACATAATGGTAGGGACTGACCGGAACCATTTGGTTGTAACGTAACACGTTACGATGCAAACATTCAGGCAGTCAGTACACCGAGCCGAGCGCTCCATCCATAGTTTCGGATGCTCGCCGTGAGCGATGTTACGACGTTACGTTACGCAATTTTATCAGCAATTTTGGTGACTACCATGAATTTTCTGAAATGTACAAATATGTGCTCGCCGTAAACATTGTATTGATGTAAATACGACTAGTTTTATAACTACAGATGTTCGCATCCATAGGTGAAAATACAAACTATTTGTATTTCACAACATTTTGACTTGTTGATGAGAACATTTGTGATTCTTTTAACTAGTCGTGTTTCTTTATTGTTTCGGCATTTACTTCATGATAAAGACATGATTAGATTATAAATAAAACACTTGTTTTTACCACTTGTGTATTATATTTTAATGACTAGTTTCAGAAGCTACAGATGCTTCCATAAGTTTGAATATAAACAGTTTTTATTGAAGCATCCTGTAGCTTCCGAAACTAGTCGTTAAAAAATAATACTCAAGTGGTAAAAAAACAAGTGTATTATTTATAATTTAGTCGTGTTTACATTGATAAACTCAAAAGTGGTCTTTATACAATAATTTTATTTTTATATTTAAAAACAGTTTATTTCGACCCCTCTGAAAATCAAACCCGGGACCTCCAGCATCATAACTAAACATTCCGACCACTGCACTACAAAGGCAGACACCTCTGTCCGTCTACGATGATAAAGGCAAGGCTTATGCATTCAGTAATTCTGTTCTTACCGGCGAAAGATGTGCTATCGCAATGTTGGCGATTCTCAAAAGTTGATTAAATTTTTTCACTGATTAGAAGATATTTCAATACTGCACCAACGGAAAGAGTCATGTAACACCAGAATAAGACCACACATTGATAATTCTTACAAACAAGATGTCCACCGACACATTTACAATTAATATATATATGTACAATAATTATTTTAAAGGGTATTTTTTTTGTAAATTGTATCACCCCGCAATATTTATAACATACATATTTTTCAACAATTTCTTCCCTGAATGTTTGGAAAGATTTTTAGCTGCTATCGCTATGTCGGCCTCCGTGTATAATGGTCAGCACGACTAACTACTGTTCTGGAGTTCCCAGGTTTGATTCCCAGGGGGAGGTTCAATTAAATATGAGTGATTTTTTCACTCATAACATTTATTCAATATTACCCTGGACTGGTACCTGAAGCGGAGGGCTGATAACTTTTCCTCCATGTGTTAACGATTAAGATAACACTGCGTTTATATATGATTCAGTGACCTATGCACCATCGGGTGCGGATAAGGGTTTAAAAAAATTGTTGGCCCGCAATTTTCTCTAAACCTAGGTAACATTTGACGTAATTGATTTTTTTTATTAAAAGACCAACGTTGGCAAAAGAGGCTGACCATCTTTCCTTGGCGTGTTAACGATCAAGGCAATAAATACTCCATTTATATTATGCAGTGCCCTATGCACCATTGGGGTGCGGATAAGGGTTGGAAGAATGAATCACTCAAGATTTTCAATGTTTTTGACAGTTTAGTTTTCATGTCGATTTTTAATATTTTCATTGCTTCATGGGCAATACAAACATACTACAAATGTGTGCATTCTATTTTATTTCTTTTCTATTTGACCAGACTGAGCCACAGAAACACGTGGCCGGGTAGGGTAGTATTATATATAAAGAGGTTGGGCAAGGATGGCTGACAAAATGCGTTGAGTTTGCAAAATTATCAAACCAATTGGCATGCATGACTTGATGATAAAACCATGACTGTATGCTCCAATAGATGTATGTGGCATTCCGTCCTCACTGTCTACCTCTGCAGAAGACCTGCTCAATTCTAGCAGGTTTATGTGTTGTCTTATTTTTTTTAATTAATGATAAATAAGTTCTAACGATAATCATTTCCAAACATTCAGATTAAAATATGCAATTTTAAAAATATCCTAATTTTCAATATCTCGATAAGAAAGAAATAATACGTATAAGTAGTGCACCTTCAATGTTACTTTCATAGAAAATAATATTTTTACTATATTGTGGAAAATTACAATTTATGAATATCCATAATATTAACAAATTTTGTACTTTTTTTAGAATTTTTTGACCCACACTAGTCAATTTTTCAATACAAAAAGAATAACAGAAAAAGCTTTTCGATACAAAGCATTTCTAATCAGTATGATTTCTTCTATAGACTAGTTTTTTTTTAACATTATAAAGTGTAATAATCCTTTTGGAGATTTATATATATATATATATATATATATATATATATATATATATATATATATATATATATATATATATATATATATATATATATAATATTTTGATTAATTGATTCGACAATGACTTTGTAGTAATTTCTATCCATTTTTAATTTAAATTTTACTTGGTAAACATCACTATTTTTGTAATCCATTGCGACATGTGTTTCGATGCATTCCGCAATATTTGGAAATGTGATGAAAATTTTCATAAGTGTCATAATAGATTTTAAGGAACAGTGATTTATAGTTAAAAAAAAAAAAGAACCAAGTAAAATTTATAATTAAAAAACTACATTATTTTGTCCAAACGTTCCCAATAGTTGAGTAATACACAAAAAGGCTCTGTTTTTGTCAGTGATTTTCCGATTTTTCGTCCAGTCTAAAAGTAATATACTTTTAAATAATTAAATACAGTGGAACCTCTCAAAACGAGCATAATTCGATCTAGAATCATACTCATTAAGCAAAACATTTTTTATTTTGACTGGCATGGAAGTCCTGGATCACAGGTGAATGTTGTGAAAAAGGCACTCTGTAACTCGCTATGAGAAATTTTGCATGTTAATGTAGCAACTTTTCCCCTTCTTTTTGCACCTTATACGAATTACTTGTTATGAGAGGTTCCACTGTATACTTATCAATATTGAATACACATTATTTTATGTCTAGCCAAATAAAAATATTTATATACGTGAATTGTTTATTCCAAAATGTCTAGGGTGACAATAACTGGCATAAATAGTTTTTTATTAAAATTCCTTTTTTTATCTCAAAAAGGTTTTTTTTCAAACCCATAAAAATAAAAAATCTGACTTCATTTACACAATAAATAATAAATCCCATTGATATGATGAGTGGTTTAGTTTTAAATCAATATTAACACACTTCGGCCGGGTGTTTTTTATGCATGCAAACCGCTGGCGACGGGATTTGATAGTTATGTACATAATATTCATATAAAAACATTCAATATGTAATTCCTTCTTTTCTGACTTTGAGTTGAAGCCAGCGCAGAAGGTAAAAATACTCTTCCCGTCCTTAAGCATCAATCCACCCAACGGGTAAAATTACCTTTCCTGTCCTTAAGGCGTTTGTCCACTACACAGAATTACATGGAATTTTACCGTCCGGCACGTCAGTTAGCTATTGTAACTGCAGACAGTTGGTAGAATTCCATATTGAATTGTTGGGTAATATATCCAAAATAAAACAAGGTTTGTCGGATTGAATTCTACATTTATTTATGTATATGTTAATACGTGACGCGTTTCATCTTCTTAGGATATTATCAAACACTCAGTGTTTGATAATGTCCTAAGAAGACGAAACGCGTCACGTATTAACATATACTTAAATAAATGTAGAATTCAATCCAACAAACCTTGTTTCATTCTGGATATATTACCCAACAATACGTCAGTTAGCGTTTTAAAACGATGATTGGCTTGTGCTTTTTTCTGTCCATCTTTCTTTGGATCGGAGCTCTTGATTGGTGCGTGAACACATTGCGCGTAAATTTGATCACGCTAAACTGTCGTAGTCGGTTTCATTTTTCAAAACCGGACTGCCGGACAGTAAAATTCTGTGTCGTGGACAAGCGCCCTTAGCGTGTTAACTGGACCAATATGTGTAACGCGAGAATAACAAGGGTTTCTACCCTACATGTATGTATAATTAGTTAAAAGACGCATTTAAAAAATATATATACGTTCAAAAGCTTTTTCTGTTCTAGTGAGATTTTTTAACATTTTATTTTTAAATATCTAATAGGGTCCGATTATAAATTTTCTTTGATAATAAAAAATAGTAAAAAATTTAAGGCATATACATATTCAGAATTACAATTCCTTTGTGCCTTCGTCAGATAAATAAATTAAAAATAATAACAATGCGATGTTTTTTTTTTCAAGAATTTGGTTGGCTGCATTCATTTTAAAGTTGATTGGAGACATATTTTGATGAAAAAATGCTATAAAAATATTGTCATTCGGCATCAAATTGCAAGTGATGAATTTTTGAGGGTGTAATTTGGGTGATGTGATGATTTGATTACAATTTACAGTGGAACCTTGATGTAACAAGCCCCAATATAATAAATTCCTCGATGTAAAAAAATTTTTGAAATCCCCCTGAGCTAATAGCCATATGATTCAATAAAAAATATATCTCTAAATAACAAATCTTCTTCTAACCCTTACATCCGCACTCAATGGTGCACAGAGCACTGCATCATATTGAAACAGTGTTAATTACATGAAGGCAAGGTGATAATTCCTGCGCTTCAGGGACCAGTCCAGGGTAATATTAAATAAATATTACGAGTGTAAAATCACTAATATTTATTTTCATCTACCCCCCCTGGGAATGGAGCCCGGAACCTCCATCACGGTAGCTAAACAGGCAAACCGTTACACCACGGAGGCAGACTAGTTATATAGAGGCAGACTATTTATAGTTATATAGAGAACAAATAAGAGAATGAACTTCAATATAACATGTTTTCAGATTTTAAGACATTGTTTGCGGAAAAAGCTTCAAAGCGTCTTTGACATACCGTTGGTAGAGAGCTGGAGACGCTTATAAGCGTTCTATTTACTTACAATTCCCATCTGTACAATGTTTTTTTTTGCGAGACGCAAAAAATATATTGTACAGATGGGAATTGGGTGTTGCGGTTACTTGTGATTAGTATACTGAGGGTCGGGCGGCAGGCTGCCAGAGTATAATTAGGGTCGGGGTTGATGAACAAAACCGCCCGACAACAATGTGTTAATATAACAAATCACCCAATATGCTGAATTTATTTAAAACCCCTGGAGATTCGTCATACAGAGTTTCCACTGTATAATTTATAAGCACATCTTTTGCTACAAATAACATTGTCAATTAACAATCAAAATGAATGCATCTAACTGCGTTTCACCCGGTATAATAATGACCATATTACAACATGATATTCTCACACTTATTGTTTAAGTTTCAGACCGAATCGCAGTCATATACTGGATGCTGCAACATAGTCAAAAACGTCAGTTGCAACTGCATACTATAATAATAATCTAATAAGCTTGTACATATCGCTCACTCCTTTCAAACAATGTCATATATCAAAAAACTTGATTTTTCAGGAGATCGTTTTTTTAAGTTTAAGAATATAATACAATGTATTGAAAATAAATATCAAGCCACTTATTGAATTTTTTACTGTACAACAGATCTTTATAGGTAAAACCTGAAGGTTTTTTCTCCATTTGGAAAATATTTAGTATATTTAAAGAAATAATTGAACAATACCTTTTCTTTAAAATGCAAAAACAACACTTTCTGCCCTGTAGCGGGTAAATATTAAGTTAAAAATATGCAGCTTTTGCTGGGATATGGTACATTTTCTGGGCATTCTGAAAAAATGCACAACTGAAAATTGATGATTTTTAATATATGACGTTGTTGAAAGGAGTGAGCGATATGTTACATACATTGGGTATATTGTCATCTGTGTGCCATGTCCGGGAGGCATTGGCGTCTGCTAAAAAATAGTATAAAAAGAGAATGAAATATTTTTATATTTACAATTACAGCATGTCAAATATTGTCAAATTTGTAACAAATGTGCTCGAAGAACAAAAACCTATTTGCAACATTTTTAAGTGTGTCCAAATCCTCAAAAACGTCCTCTTAATATTATGTTCTTCTAACCCTTATCCGCACCCAATGGTACATAGGGCACAACATCGTATTGACTCAGTGTTATCATGATCGCTACTTACATGAAGGCAAGGTGATCACTCCTGTGCCTTCAAGGACCAGTCCAGGGTAATATTAAATAAATTTTAGAGTGTTAAATCATCGATATTTATTTTGACCCCCCCAGGGAATTGAACCCGGGACCTCCGGCACGATAGCTAAACGCTCTAACCATTATACCACATACATGCTTAAATTCAAATGTCGCCACATGTAAACAAATTTTTGCATCTTAGAGTCTTGTATTCTTTACCAAAAGGTTAAGAATAAAGATAAATAAATAAATATCCCAATGCAGTACCCTATGATTTCCTTCTACAAAGATTTGTATGGAGTTCTCATGTACATTTGTTTGAGTATAGGTTTTCAATCTTCGAGCATGTCTGCCGAAAATCAAATCTCGGATACTGCTATATTAACAACGCTTACACTTTTCTTACAATTCAATACATATTCTACTTAAAAATAAAAAAATTTAACAAATAAAGTAATCCTAAAAGGTAAAGTAATTAATATGTATTTACAAAATTTATATTTTATATTATTTGGTACGTATTATATTATGTATTTATATATGCTAATGTATAAATTGCTCTGTGAAAGCAAATATTACATATCACTCACTCCTTTCAAAAATGTCATAAATCAAAAATTGACAATTTTCAGTTGTGCATGTTTTCGGAAGGCCCAAAAATGTACTTTATCCCAGCAAAAGAGGCATATTTTTAACTTAATATTTACCCGCTACAGGGCAGAAAATGTTGTTTTTGCATTTTGAAGAAAAGGTTTTGTTTAATTATTTTTTTAAATATACTAAATATTCTTCGAATGTAGAAAAAACATTCAGGTTTTACCTAAAAAGATCTGTTGCACAGTAAAAAGTTCGATAAGTGGCTTGATATTTATTTTTAATACATTGTGTTATATTTTTAAATTTTAAAAACATTCTCCTGAAAAATCTATTTTTTTTGTTTAGGACGTTCTTGAAAGGAGTGAGCGATATTGACACGTCTAACAAATGATGTTGGATCTGCAAAACACTTTTGATTTTTTTAATCATATCATTTACCTGTCCGGGAGTATAGCCGTACGTGGTCATCCAAACAAAACTTTCCTCAAAGGAGTATGGGCGTACGTGAATGTCCGCGCTTATAACTAAACCCCGGTGACATTTATTCATAAAATGGCACCTGCACTGCCATCTGTGGTTGTATTTAAACACTAAAACTAAACTTCAGATTATATTTTTGTTTTATGCACGACATTTTACTTAAAACAAAGTTTGTGATGTCATCGTAATGAGACTTTCAAAGACAACCTAAGAAATAAAACATGGAGATTTGTGATTTAACTCATGTGTGAATAATTTTTAATATCAAGAAAATTTAGTACTTGTTTCATTGAATTCTTCAAATAAGCACCCGATGGTGCATAGGGTACTGCATCATATAAACGCAGTGTTATCTTCATCGTCAACACACCAAGGAAAGGTGATGAGCCCTCCACTTCAGGTACCAGGTCCAGGATAATATTGAATAAATATGAGAGTGAAAAATCACTCATATTTACAATGATTAAAGAAAACACTTGTTTTTACCACTTGAGTTTTATTATAGACTACATGTTTCAGAAGTTAAACTTCCATCATTCAGGTCTGTATAATAACTATTATTATTAATAGTTATTATACAGACCTGAATGATGGAAGTTTAACTTCTGAAACATGTAGTCTATAATAAAACTCAAGTGGTAAAAAACGAAGTGTTTTCTTTAATCATTGTAACATGTCTTACCACAAAGTTAATGCCGAAACAATAAATAAAATAACACTCATATTTATATAACCTCCCCTGGGAATCGAACCTTGGACCTCCAGTACGGTAGCCGAGCGTGCTGACCATTACACTACGGAGGCGGACAAATATATCATTGACTATGATATAAAATGATGAAAAGTTTAAAAAATAAATAGAGAAATAAAACTTTCTTATACAGTTTTGTCAGCAGAAACTCACTCACGGACAGGTTAGTAGTAAATAAATAGCTAAGTATATAAAATATAGCATAATGACTGCTATATAATAATTTTTTGTAAAAAACGTACGCTTCGGCACTAATTGGTACACAGATCAGCCCGATAACAATGTGTTAAAATAGATATATAAATATATTATACATATATATATATATATATATATATATATATATATATATATATATATATATATATATATATATATATATATATGTATATATATATATATACATATATATATATATATATATATATATATATATATATATATATATATATATATATATATATATATATATATATATATATATTTATATAAATATATATTTATTTATATGTATATATATTTATATATTTTTTTTAAAGGAATAACCCGCAAAACCTCTATTACAGGCTTGCCTGCAGGTAGGATAGTAAGGATAGGGAAGGTAAATATGAACAATACATCACAAACACCCAGACCAATCGAAAATAAATCTTTCTCGAATTTATTTTGCACTTGGCGAGAAACGAACCCGCGACGCCAGTTTCGCGGTCGAGCGTCTACCCAACTACGCCACGGCGCCTGTAAATGTGACTTGTTATTCATTTGCGTTTCAGTTTTATATTTGACTATCTTACAAATTAATTTATCGTACAATCAGGGCCCAACGACCCGACAAACCTCAATAATAACCTCAAAGTAACTATGACAGCAAAATTACAGCTAGCTAGTAATATTTTTTTATCTTTATAAATTTAGAATGTCGCTTATATTTATATTTTCTTTGTTTGTAAATAGTTGGTCAGTGTCTAGCACATCATCTTGTGGATCTTCAATATCTTCCCGAGTCGCTGTTTCGCCGTCTTCATGCCTTTTTTGAATTTCACAACTGAAAACGACAACGAAAATATTACTATAACAATAGGGACAATTGAGATACATCAATACGATATCTCTTTTTTACTTACTTACTTATAACCCTTATCCGCACCCAATGGTGCATAGGGCACTGCATCGAATTGACGCAGTGTTTTATTGATCATTACTTACATGAAGGCAAGGTGATCACTCTTGCGCTTCTGAACCGGTCCAGGGTAATATTAAATAAATATTGCAGTGTAAGAATCACTAATATTTATTTTCACCCCCCTGGGAATCGAACCCGGGACCTCCGGCACGGCAGCTAAACACGCTGACCATTAAGGCGGACTCTTTTACCGTACACTATTTATATATGAACGATACATTTAGAAAACAAACTAATCAACCATCACGCTGCTTTCCGCAGGGGTAGGCAGAGAGCATAGAATGCCATTTATTTCCACCATTATCTTTTCCCCAATTCATTCACAGTGAAGCGCCCTTGAGGTACTATTTTACGAAAAAGGCGCTATATAAATCATCCAAATTATACCCTTTACTATGACTAAATTATATTGTATACCCACACACAGGCCATGCCTTTGTGGGATCTTTTTTGTATTCATTTTTATATTTTATTAATATTTTTTTGTATTTGAATTTATGTTATGTAATGCAAAAGAATTTAAAATAAAGAAAAATATATATATATATATATATATATATATATATATATATATATATATATTACTAAAGGGTGATTTTTTAGTAGCTTTCGTTTTTTTTTAAAAAAAAACAAAATTCAGAGAAATGCATGAAATCTTTATTTGAATCGATAGTACGGTCCATATAATTGAATGTTTGAAGATTATTTCATTCAAATGTTGACCGCGGCTGCGCCTCAAATGGTCCATCCGCTTAGTCCAATTTTGGCATACACTTTTCAACATTTCAGCCGGTATCTCACGAATAAATGCTTCAATGTTGTCTTCCAATGCGTCAATCTAAGCGGGCTTGTTAGTAAAGACATGAGCCTTAACATAGCCCCACAAAAAAAAATCTAAAGGCGTTAAATCGCACGATCTAATTGCCAAATGGCCAATTGACCGGTCCCAAACATGAAATAAACTGTTCACCGAACTCGCCTCTCAATTGGTTCATTGTTTCGCGTGCTGTGTGGCATGTGGCACCGTCTTGTTGAAACCACATGTCATGCAAGTCAAGTTCTTCCATTTTAGGCAAAAAAAAGTTGGATATCATTTCACGGTAGCGCTCACCAATCACAGTTACATTGCGATTCGCATCATCTTTGAAGAAGTACGGTTCAATGATGCCACCAGCCCACAATCCGCACCAAACAGTAACTTTTTCTGGATGCATTGGTAGCTCTGTATGTCGGTATATCCAACAACGTAATTTGGTGCGAAATTTAGTCACAACAGCCCGAATAGCCGCTTCAGTGGGTCGATTAAACTCCCAGAGATACCGGCTGAAATGTTGGAAAGTGTATGCCAAAATTGGAATAAGCGGATGGACCATTTGAGGCGCAGCCGCGGTCAACATTTAAATGAAATAATCTTCAAACATTAAATTATATGGACCGTACTATCGATTCAAATAAAGATTTCATGCATTTCTCTGAATTTTATGTTTTTTTTTTAAAAAAAACCGATAGCTACTAAAAAATCACCCTTTATTATTATTATTTCGACTCTGGTACAATTTGACAAAAGCGTGGCCTTCGATACACTGATTACGAAGCCATATGACAAAACTCGGAATAATTGGTGTAAACAAACTGCTGAAAATGAAATGAAATAGGGTGAATTCGATGGGGGTCAGTGCGTTTACCTTTAGGGGTGGTGGGAGAGGGGATGATGTGCTGTACAGGAACGGGCCGCAGCGGCTTTAGGGGTCTTTTCTTCCGGTACGGCTTTTTCAAACTCGTCAGTGCCTGACAAACAAAATCACAATATTCATTAATTTTTGTATCATTCATAGGGCGCTTGTCCACTACCCGGAATTTCGTGTAATTCCGTGTAATTTTACCGTCCGGCACGTCAGTTAGCGTTTAAAAATGACGATTGGCTTGGATTGGCTTGTGCTTTTGTCCATCTTTCTTCGGATCGGAGCTCTTGATCGGCGTGTGAACACGTTGCGCGTAAATTCGATCACGCTAAACTGTCGAAGTCGCTTTCATTTTTCAAAACCGGACTGCCAGATGGTAAAATTCCGGGTCGTGGACAAGCGCCCTTAGCGTGTTAACTTGACCAATATGTGTAACGCGAGAATAACAAGGGTCTCTACCCTATATGTATGTATAATTAGTTAAAAGACACATTTAAAAAAAATATATACGTTCAAAAGCTTTTTCAGTTCTAGTGAGATTTTTTAACTTTTTATTTTTAAATATCTAATAGGGTCCGATTATGAATTTTCTTTGATAATAAAAAATACGTAAAAAATTTAAGGCATATATTCAGAAATACAATTTCTTTGTTTCTTCGTCACATAAATAAATTAAAAATAATAATGCAATGTTTTTTTTTTTCAAGAATTTGGTTGGCGTAAATTCGATCACGCTAAACTGTCGTGGTCGCTTTCATTTTTCAAAGCCGGACTGCCGGACGGTCAAATTCCGAGCAGTGGACAATCGTGCAAAGGGTGAAAAATCCAGTAAATTACAATAAATCCATCTTTGTAGCACCAAGGCTTTGGATTTTGACCGCAACTGCATAGGCACAACATATAGGCGACTCACCGCCGGCTCTCTGAGGGGGGTGGAGGTCGCCGCGGGCGGGAGGGGCGCGGCGGGCAGCGCGGGGCTGGCGGGGAAGCGGGGCGCGGGGGGCGCGGGGGCCGCGGCGGGGGGCGCGGGGGGCTCCTTGGGGGCGGGCAGGGACAGCGCCGCGGGCGGCAGCTGGGCTGGGGCCATCTAGATCAAAATAATCAGAACACAAATTAAAATGGTGTATCGGTTTTACGCTGTTAATTTTTTTTCTTCTTGCTTATGAACTAACTTTCCATTCCTCGCCATAACACATCATTCTTCAGTAATTCCTTCTCTGTCCAAGCGGCCAGACTATGGAATGAATTACCTCTCCTTGTAAACAAATGCACCTTCTCTAATAACTTTTAAGAAACGTCTGAGACATTACTATTTATCATTAGAATCCTAACTGTCCATCAAACCTCCTCCCTTCGTTTTTCTGTCGACCTCCTTCCTTAAACTCCTTTTTTCCTTTGCCATCCTTATTATCATCTTTTGTAATTTATGTTTTTTTATGTTAAATTGTAATTTTTTTTTTTTAATATTCAAGTACCTACCCTCTGATTGCAAACAGCTATATATGAAATCAAACGTTTTGATCAATATCACTAGTCTGTTTTTGGTTGGAAATTAGCCCGCCAATGTACTTATTTATTTTCTGTACATGAAGTTTAAATAAATAAACTAAGTTGCAAAATTTATAGAAAATGTGAAACAAAATTGTCTCCCGATTTTACTGTGAATTTACTTTTAAACACTTTCAATATCCCCGTCACTGGCCATATATATCAGCCAATGGCAGTGCAATTTGGGAAGGCAATGCAGACCAATGTCTATATTTGGCCTGAAGATGGAATGATTATTGAATGAAGTAGTGTTTTCTTAAAAGGTATTACACAAAGTGAACGATGAATGATAAGGAGAGTGTTAGATAATGCATTGAACTACCCTGTTTACATTGAATCACCAAAGTCCATACCTGAGCATTTTCATCCTGTTGCACCCCCCGAAGTCTGGCAGCCCGGAGGGCCGCCTGCACCGCCTCCCTGCGGGACCCCCGGCGGGCCGGCCTGTTCAGGCGAGGCAACAAGCGGCCGACCCTGCCTCTAGGGGACCATGATTCATCCTCTCTGTGGAGAAAGGCAATTTACAAATACTAATTGCATGTTTGTTATTTGGATGAAGAAACCCGGTGCATTATCAACTAACAATAAAAACTTTAAAAACATTCTTCTAACTCTTGTATAAAATGACCACAAAACCAAACTTCGAAAATTTCTTGAATGCTTGTTTTACAAATATAATATATGTTACAAGTACTTGCGCACTCGGGAATCACATATCGCTCACTCCTTTCAACAACGTCATATATCAAAAATTGACAATTTTCAGTTGTGTATGTGTTCGGAATGCCCAGAAAATGTAACATATCCCAGCAAAAGCGGCATATTATTAATTTAATATTTACCCGCTACTGGGCAGAAAGTGTTGTTTTCCATTTTGAAGAAAAGGTATTGTTCAATTATTTTTTTTTAAATATACTAAATATTTTTCAGATGGAGAAAAAACATTCAGGTTTTACCTAAAAAGATCTGTTGCACAGTAAAAAGTTCAATAAGTGGCTTGATATTTATTTTTAATACATTTTATTATATTTTTAAACTTTAAAAACGATCTCCTGATAAATCAAGTTTTTTGATATATGACTTTGTTGAAAGGAGTGAGCGATATGTTACATTAACATGAACCTATGAATCACATGTGACAGCTACAATTAAGCTTAAAGTATGAAACATATCGTAGTCATACAGGAGAAAGTGACCAAGTGCGTTTTTTTACAAAAGCGTGATTATTGACTATTTGATTTCTTACTAGCTAATATTGCCCTGAAAAAAATCCCAAAGCGATTTTAAACTTAAAAGTATAATATATTGACTTGTTAACCCTTCCCTTACGATGCTAAAAAACTTCAGCGTGCACCGGTGATATGTAATATGTACACCATATGAAAATGTTGTTTAAAAACGGGAAAAATGTGAATATTCCTAAATGTTGCCTTCATTGACCATAGTTGATGTTGAAATGTAACAATTTTGTAATGTTGGCTCTGATAATTACCTGAAAACGAGAAAAAAAGACATTGTATGTGGCTGTTATCTGTAACGGGCATAGTGACACGCGACCATCGCGCAAGACGATCTGCACACTACTGGATTGGCGGAGTAAACACGTTACAACATGAGATATACATGAATACTTACAAAGCACGCCACACGCACACATACAAAAATGTTTGAGTATCGGTGATTTTATTTCCGATTTTTTCACAAATTATTTATTTCCATCGCTGCAAATGAATAACTTTATATAACAATACTTTCCTGTAATACATGATTATATTACGAAGGAATACAAAAATTCTAAGCCCGTATCTATTATATTTTATATTGATATTCTATTTTATTTATTGTTTCGCCATTAACTTTGTGGTAAGACATGTTACAATAATTAAAGAAAACACTTTGTTTTTTACCACATGAGTTTTATTAGAATACATGTTTCAGAAGTTAAACTTCCATCATTCAGGTCTGTATAATAACTGTTATTATACAGACCTGAATGATGGAAGTTTAACTTCTGAAACATGTAGTCTAATAAAACTCAAGTGGTAAAAAACGAAGTGTTTTCTTTAATCATTATTGATATTCTTATTTGAAAAGTCGAGTTGTAGTAAATACATTTCACCGAGAGGGGAAGGTTACTGCATTGATGTTTATTTTGTTGCTAAGAATTCTTCTCCTGAACATTTTACATTTTGTTAGTTGGTCACTTTCTCCTGTACGACTATGATACATGATACATGGGTGAAAAAACTGTAAATCATGTATGATAAGTTTAAACCATGAACCAAATGTGATACATGTGTAAAAAACTACAAATCACATATGATTTTTTTTCAAATAGACCCTCATTAGATGCATTGTTGCCGAGTCACTAGTATTTGTATTTTGCATTGAAGTGCCGTTACCTGTCGCTCCTGTCCAAGTTGGGAGTAGAATGGGGAGTCTTCTTCTTGTGGGAGCGGTTGAGGGGCGTCTTCCGGGACGACGGAGGCAGCCCATCTTCTTCGTCGGAAGACATGTCCAAAGACGGGTAGACTGTTGAGAAAATTTAACATTATTATTGTTAAATCAAACACTGTTTTTTTTTTTGTCTACTATGCTGTAGAATAAAATAACAACTATGTAATTTTTTCCACATAAATTTTATTTCACCAGCAACCAGGTTTCGCCGTAACCGACATCACCAGACTGGTATGGGACTAGACAAAATTCTATTTTATATACACAACAAGGTAGGGGTTGAAAACATCATTCGGTCACATCTTACTTGATTACGTAGACAATTTACTATTTGTATAATTTTAAGACTGGTCATCAGACTGGTCTGATGATGTCGGTTACGACAAAACTCGGTTGCTGGTCAAATTGGTAGGTTGAAATTTTAAGAATACAAGTTTTAGATGTAAATAAATGTATTTATTAAAAAAAAATACAAAGTTGAACAGAACCCAAAGATCTTCAGACCTCTTCTGCTGTATCCATCACACAAGCCTTCGATAGTCTGTTCCACACGTTGAAATATTGTCGTCGAATGTAACAAATTGAGAAAATTAAAAAGAATGTAAAAAAAAACAGACAAATTATATCAAATATGTAGCAAATTCAAACGAATGCGGTAAAAAGTTGGATAGAAACGATCGATGCGATCTATTTTTGTATGAAATTAATTTGGGGTAGAAGAAATAAACGACACATCCGGGGAACGATAGATAGAGGTTTCACTGTGTAGGCAAAAAGGTGAATTAAAACGTTCTCAGCAAAATACTTTGGTTGGATAGATCCTGTATTTTGGCGAAAGTTGAGGGTGGGGGACTGACCATATTCGTCGTCCTTGTGCACCGCTCTGATGGGGGGCGCTTCGGTGGCGGGGACGGACTTCCTGGAGGCTTCGGCTCTTGCCAGGCCGTAGCTCTGACCGATGGAGAGCATCCCGGCAACCGCATCTCGCTCCCTGCAAGCAAAAATTAATCACCTTCAATATATATACTTAATAAAAGTACATACACACTATTTCCCGGAAAATCATTGCTAACGCACGAGTAGTCCACTTGCAAACCACGTTATACTAAGAAATTTACTTTTTTAGAAAATGACTCCAATTGGTAGAAAATTTAAAATATTGACGTCCATATTTAATTTAAAAAAAAACTAACTAACCATCACGCCGCTTCCCCATAGGGGTAGGCAGAGAGAATCGAACGCCACACCACTCTGTCTTTGCAAACATTCTTTGCCTCTTCTACATTGATGCATCTCCTCATACATACCCGACGATTATTACGACTCCTGACCCGGCCGCTTTCAAGTATTTGACATACCTGATTGTGCCAAGTTTTCCTCGATATTTAACTATTAACTTAAGATATTTAACTTAATCTGCCAAAACTCGTTAAGTTAGGAATAAAATTAAATAGAAAAATCAATACTCTTGCAAAACTTGCTATGCCGATAGACAATTCACTTTCTAAAATCTCTCAAAAAAACTCAAATCGGTAGATTTAATACTCTACCGATTGCCACCATTGGCTACAAAACTGAATTTTTTAACATACTGTAGTTTTCATTGTTGTCAGGCGGTTTTGTTCATCAATCCCGGCCCTAATTATACTCAGACAGTCTGCCACCCGACCCTCAGTATAATTATTACTAATCACAAGTAGCCGCAACACTCAATTCCCATCTGTACAATTTTTGCAGGCGTCTCTCGCGCTCTACCAAAAGTAAGAAAATAGAATGCTTATAAGCATCTGCCGCTCTCTGCCAACAGTATTTAAAAGACGCATTTAAGTGTTTCTCGCAGACAATATGCAGACAATCTCGCAGACAAACTTAACCAAGCTACCACAAGGGAGATTGAAGCATTCAAAATGTGGTGCTACAGAAGAATATTCAAAATATTGTGGATCAAGAAAGTTCCAAACCAAGATGTTTTTAGACATATGGGGAAAGAGGCAGATACTAGTTATATACACCATAAAGCAAAGAAAGCTAGAGAACTTTGGGCAATTTAAAAGTGGAGAGAAATACATAGTAATACATGATATATTACGAGGCAAAGTGGAAGGTAAACACATAGGATGAAGGCGTATATCCTGGCTTGGCAACATGAGAGATTGGTTCCACTGTAGGACTGAGGCGCTGTTTAGAGCGGCTGCAGACAGAGTATTGCCATGACGATTGCCAACCTTCAGTGTGGAGTGGCACCATGAGAAGAAGAAGAATATTTGAAATAGTCTTACTGGTTGTCTGATGATCCGGTGAAAACTGATGCCTGGAGCAGGGATTCGATTCCATTCTTCGGCGCTGAGAAGTTACTCGGAGCCACCTGCCTTTCTTCTTGCCTGTACACGTGTGCTATAAATAAAAAAACAAAATATAATTAATATTTGAACCACTAATAACAGCATTGCTGTATGCACAGCAGACAGTACTAATAGCACGACCGTATGCACAGTGGACAGTACTAATAGAATGACAACATTTTGAGTGTGTCTAAATACTTGTTCACAAAATCTGGATTATCTCTAATATATCTATGATGGTCGTCAGCCCCGTAAATGCCCAGACTTCCATATTCTTCTTCATCTTTGATGAGATGTTAAATAAAATGACTGTGCACAGTGGATAGTACTAATAGCACGGATCTATGCACAGGGGACAGTACTAACAGCATGGTTCTATGCACTGTTGACAGTAATAACATGATGGCTCTATGTACAATGGATGGTACTAACAGCACAGCACTATGCACAGTGGACAGTAATAACGGCACGGCCCTTTGCTCAGTGAACAGTAATGACAGCACGGCCATTTGTACTAACAGCACAGCCCTATGCACAGTGGACAGTAATAACGGCACGGCCCTTTGCTCAGTGGACAGTAATGACAGCACTGCCATTTGCTCAGTGGACAGTACTGACAGTACAGCCCTAAGCTTAGACAGTACTTACACCATGGCCTTAAGCATGAAGGACAGTATAAACAGAACGGCCCTAGGCAGAGCACTAACAGCGTGACCATAAGCATAGTGGATAGTACTAACAGCATGGGACTATCCACAGTGGACAGTACTAACAGCACAGTCCTATGCACAGGAGACAGTACTAATAGCAGGAGATTATGCACAATCGACAGTAATTATAACATGGCCCTATCCACACTGGACAGTACTAACAGCACAGTCCTATGCACAGGGGACAGTACTAATAGCGCGACATTATGCGCAATCGACAGTAATTATAACACGACCTTATCCACAATGGACAGTACTAAGAGCACAGTCGACAGAACTAACAGCACGACCCTATGCATAGTGGATAGTACTAACAGCGCAACCCTAAGCACAGTGGACAGTACTGACAGCGTGGCATTATGCATAATGGACAGTACTTGTAGCCCGGCCCTACCTGGTATTGTGATTTTGATCCCCTTATCCTTGGTCTTCTTCTTGGCCTTGGAGTGGGAGGGCGGCGTGGAGGCCGTCTCGTCGATGTAGAGCGCCTCCGAGTCGTCGAGGTCCTCGTAGTCGTATATGGACTGGCGGGGGTCTGTCCTGCGGCGCGTGGGGCGGTCCGTTCTCCGGGGGGTGACGGCGGCAGAGGCACTCTGGAACAGCACCACACACTCAACTTACAATAGGGCATATTTATTGTAATTGCAGACAGTTGGTAGAATTCCATATTGAATTGTTGGGTAATATATCCAAAATTAAACAAGGTTTATTGGATTGAATTCTACGTTTATTTATATACATTTAAAAATAAAACCCTTATCCGCACCCCAATGGTGCATAGGGCACTGCTTCATATAAACGCAGTCTTATCTTGATCGTTTTACACATTAAGGAAAGGTGATCAGCCCTCCGCTTCAGGTGCCAGTCCAGGGTAATATTTAATAAACAAATACAGTGAAAAAATCACTTATATTCATTTGACCCGCCCTGGGAATCGAACCCGGGACGTTTATTTATGTATATGTTAATACGTGACGCGTTTCGTCCTATTAAGACATTTTCAAACACTCAAATTAAGAAATTATCAAACACACATTTTCAAAGAGTGTTTGAAAATGTCTTAATAGGACGAAACGCGTCACGTATTAACATATACATAAATAAACGTAGAATTCAATCCAATAAACCTTGTTTGATTTTGGATATACATATTAACCAACATTACAATAGGGCATTACAACTCGGAAGGAAAAATGGATTTAACCGGTTCGCTGCCACGAGCACTCTAACGCGCTCTTCAATTCTGTGCTCGCCATGCCGGCCATAGAAAATGAGCCGCTTCCGCCTCCGTAGTGCAATGGGGAGGGGTCAAATAAATATTTCACTCTAATATTTATTCAATATTATCCTGGTACCTGAAGCAGAAGGCAGATCACCTGCCCATCGTGTGTTAGCGATCAAGATAACGCTGTGTTAATATGATGCCGAGCCCTATGCAAGATTGGGGTGCGGATAAGGGTTTGAAGAAGATAAGATAGAAATTTAGAAGTGGACATAACCGAGAATTGCTAAGGAAACATGCCAAGTTTTCCTCGGTTATCCTTTGCTTCTATTGATGAAATACAACACGACTTACGTATGCAGGAGGCGGTGCAGACGGAGACTCCGCAACTTGGTGATGCGCCGAGCTGACTGTATCGTATCGCATCGTACCCAAAATGTTTTCGCAAATGTTCGTTATCACTCCCTCTCTCATGAGGTTTTTCTTGTCCAAGAGTTGATCTGATTTAAACAAATATCCCTTGGAATCGTACATCTGATCCGAGAGCACATAGCCTATGCGCTCTTGGACGATCCCGCCTTTAGGGTCATCCTGGATCAACCGATATCCGTCTGTCCCGGTCAAAACCGTGGAATCGTCGCTGAAGGAAGACGCGCCATCTTGGGCCCTGATGGCCTGGGAATAAGGGTCAGAATTGTTCGCAAAGTTGAGATTCATCGGGAATCCGGGCTTGACTTCTTCGATCTTTGGTTGCTCGATGAATCCGGAAGGCTTGGCCTGCCCGAGGTATTCGTTTATCGATTTGGTCGGAGAATAATCCGGTAACATCCCGTTATTCTTGCGATCGACCACGTACTCCGGATCGTAGTTATCGGTTTGAACTTGTTGTACGTGTTGGATCTCGTCGTTTGCGTACATCCCGGGCCCGTACAGCATCCCATTCCCGTCGTACGGGATGGTAGCGTTCACATACGAAGCCACGTTGGAGTGCGAGGTGCCCGGCATGGTCAGATTCTCGTTGGTGAACAGGATCTGCTCGTCCGTGGTGTCGTTGATGTTGTTCTTGACCTGGCTCTTGGAGATTGTCCACTGGTTGGACTGTTTCTGGTGACGCTGCACGCTGGAGGAGTTTCCGATGAGGTGGGATTTGAGGATGGAGTGCTCGGTGGTGGCATAGTCGGGTGGCGGGCCGTGGTTGGGAAGGCTTTGCTGGGAATTCTCTATAGAAGCGCCTGGTGGAGATCTGAACAAAAAAAAGATAAATCAATTATGTATTTCAAATTTGACAAAAGATAATTTACAAAAAATTCACTTCAGTGACAGTTTTTTGTGCCAACTTATCATGCCTTTTTAAAGGCATGATTTGTTGTAATAGCAAGTGTTTTTGCCAAGACATTTTCACTCAAGAATTACATGAAATCATAGTAACTTTAATCATTAACAGTTAATAAGTTTTACTGGGAGAATAGTTTCCCACCATACCTATATGGAGACATATCGCTCACTCCTTTCAAGAACGTCACAAATCAAAATACTTGATTTTTCAGGAGAACGTTTTTAAAGTTTGAAAATATAATACAATGTATTAAAAATAAATATCAAGCCACTTACTGAAATTTTTACTATGCAACATATCTTTTTAGGTACAACCTGAAGGTTTTTTCTCCATTTGAAAAATATTTAGTTTATTTAAAAAAATAATTAAACAATACCTTTTCTTCAAAATGCAAAAACAACACTTTCTGACCTGTAGCGGGTAAATATTAAGTTAAAAATATGCCTCTTTTTCTGGGATATAGTACATTTTTTGGGCATTCCGAAAATATGCACAACTGAAAATTGACGTTTTTTGATTTATGACGTTCTTGAAAGGAGTGAGCGATATGTGTCTAAATAAAAATACTTACGATGCCTAAAAAATTCAGGCAAATTGAACGATATTTTTTTTTTTCTATTTAAAAATAGTTACTAGACTTTGGTTACTTAAAGAGTTAAGAGTAAAGCCACTCACATTTAGGAATAGGCTCTGCTGTATTTAAAAAAAATTGTTTACCATTCTACAATGAAAGACCTATTGGGGTCCATGATTATACACAGATGTGACTCGGGATGCTTACAACTCCTTAAATAAGTACCTAACAAAAAAATTACTCAACTTACCCCAGTGAAATTATCAAGACAGCCCCGCCTCGTTAATTACAGCTTGTCAATTTAGAGTAGAAAATATTATAAGTGGAACTACGAAATTTGTAGACTAGCAACACCAATATTTAATTGTCAAAAGTATCAAACACATTTTGTTTAGCGTCGGCGTACGAGTTTTCATGTGATATTGATATTTAAATTGGCTTTATGTATTTTAAAAAATTCACTAATTATAAAAACTATTATCAACATGAATAAAACAATAAAAAGTGGCACTAGGGAGGTAATTTTTAACGTTTTTCAACGTTGTTTGGAAGAATGTAAAGCCGAAAATATCTCAATGGATATAACGGACGTTTATAGGCAAACTTCCAAGATGTTTTGAAGTTTTTGCTATTTATTTTTAATTCTGTAATACTTTGAAATGATATATAGACAATGTTGCTTGAAAACACTTGAAAATTACTTTTTATTTGAGATTATGTTTACATGCTGTTTTGACAGTTCTCTTTAAGCATAATGACACTGTAAATGCAGAACACTGTAAACGATATATAAAAAAAATATCTTTAAAACACGAGGAATGTCACCGTCTACATGAAACCACCTTATATTATATTTAAAGTTACATGTTATTATTTTTTTCTACGAACTCGTGTTAAAAAACATTAACAATTCTATCTTTACTGTATGTTTCGATAATAACAATATTTTACTATTAAGTTATGTTTGTATGTTATTTATTGTATTTCATTTAATTTTGAGATCAGTGGGTACCTATCTATATTGCAATGAAAAAATATTTTTGTGTAGTTAATATTTTACAAAATTGTAGGATACACAGCTTTACATTTCCAGCATGTGTTCTATTTTAGTATTGCCATTTAAACAACAGTGGCGCCCTCCCTTGTTTTCTACTCTTTATTGACAGACTGTACCTAAAAATTACTCAACTTACCCCAGTTTAATCTTCGAGATAGCCCTGCTCTTTTCATTACCTAAAAAGTTACTCAACTTACCCCGGTTTAATCTACGAGACAGCCCCACCCGTTCATTGCCTAAAAATTACTCAACTTACCCCAGTTTAATCTTCAAGACGGCCCCGCCCCGCTCATTACTCGTCAGCTCCGTGTAGGGATTCTTCTTGTGAGCGTCCTCCGCATTCTCACCGGGAACCCGGTAGTCAGTCTCTCCCCTATAGTCGTTCTCTCCGCCAAACGAGTCCTGCGAGTCGTACCCCTGGCTGTAGGAAGCCATGCCGCTCCTGCAGGCCAGCGTGGCGATGTTGTTCAGCTCCGCGTCCTCCGAGTCCTGGCTGGAGTTGGAGAAGATGTGGTTGGAGTCCGGCACGTGCATGATGGGCTTGGGCAGCGTCAGCTTGAGGGACTTCTTCGGCATGGGCGGCAGGGCCGTGTGCTGGCTGTACAGCGTCCGGGGGTTGATCGGATCGTAGTTGAGCGGCATTTCGGGGGGGTGCTTGGAGTTGGAGACCGACGCGAAGTGGCGGTCTTGCTGCGGTGAAATTTTTAGCTGCTTGGGTTCCTAAACACAAAAATTATTTCATCAATTGATTTGGCAGTCAGTTCTCTATTTTTTTCAAGATCTATTAAAGCCTCCGCCCTATTGTCTATGTGCCTATTGCTTTCAAATGAATGTCTGCATTCGTTTGAAAATGCCATAACTAGGCGAAACAATTCGCTCACTATTTTCAACAACGTCAAAAATATCAAAAATTGTCAAATTTCAGTTGTGCATGTTTTCGGAATGCCCAGAAAATACACTATATTTTTTTATATTTATATTACATGTGGCATATTTTTGACTTTATATTTACCTGCTACAGGGATGAAAATGTTGTTTTTGCATTTTGAAGAAAAGATATTGTTTAATTATTTTTTTAATTATACTAAATATTTTTCGAATGGAGGAAAATCTCAGGTTTTACCTAAAAAGATCTGTTGCACAGTAAAAAGTTCAATAAGTGGCTTGATATTTATTTTTAATACATTATGTTGTATTCTTAAACTTTAAAAACGTTCTCCTGAAAAATCAAGTTTTTTTTATTTATGACGCTCTTGAAAGGAGTGAGCGAATTGTCACAATATTAATTTTTATGTATTTTTTAACAATAAAATACAACTTACTAGAGTCAAAATACATTAAAAGTCATTTAAAGTCATTTAATACATAAATTAAGGAGTTCTACTAATTAAACACCAAATCAATAAATAACGTGCCTGTCTCTTTTTCAGGACATACACTGCAACAGCATGCAATAATGCTCATCTCAGCCTTGTAGTCTTTACTAATTTCACCATTCATACATCCAACACATTTCGTCTTACCATACTGAGAGATCACATTCAGTCTATTTTCATCTGACCTGAATAAATCACGCAGCCACGTACCGGTTTGGGCTTCTTCTTCTTCCTTTTGGCTACCGGTGTCTGCACGACCACCGGCTGCGCCACGGGAAGCAGTTTCTCCAGCCTCCGGAGCTCCTTGCCCAACTCGCGGACCAGCTGCCCGCTGTTGATGCTGTCCGGAATGTTGTCCTTCTTGCTCTGGTCGTACTGAGAAGAAAATATATGCGTGAGATTCTCCCGAATTACTACTGAAACCTCTTCTTCTAATCCTAATCAGCTGTCCAAACTCAAAACACAGTATGGGACATTTTTTTTGTAGTACGTTTTTTTTGCATTTTTGGACTAAGTAGATTCTACTTAGTGCAAAAATGCAAAAAAAGTACTACAAAAAAACGCACGCCACTGGTGACAGGCTACGGATGATGTCAGTAAAAAGGCTCGCCATTTGTTTCTTCTTCTTCTTCAAACCCTTATCCGCACCCCAACGGTGCATAGGGCACTGCATCATATAGAAGCAGTGTTATCGAGATCATTAAATACACGAAGGAAAGGTTGTCAGCCTTGCGCTTCAGGTAACCAGTCCAGGGTCAAATTAAATAAATATTAGACAGAAAAATCACTAATATTTATATTGACCATCTTGGGAATCGAACTCGGGACTTCCAGCATGGTAGCCTAGCGCGCTAACCACTACACTATGGAGGCGAAACTTCTCAAGTTCTAGAAACTTCTTAGGTTCCTCTTTTGCATAGGGTATTGCATCAGATTGATGCGGTGTCGACATGATGATCAATTACATTTAGACCGTATGGGCGCTTGTGCACTACATGGAATTTTACTGTCCGGCAGTCCAGTTAGCATGATAAAACGGATGATCGTCTTGGATTGGCTTGTGGTTTTGGCCGTCTTTCTTCGGATCGGTGCGCTTGTTCGGTGCGTGATCACGGTGCGCGTAAATTCCATAAACGCTAAACTGTCATAGTCGCTTTTATTTAAAAACAATGGACTGCCGGACGGTAAAATTCCGTGTAGTGCACAAGGGCCCTATGTGTCTCCATGCGGGCATTATCTGATCGCTTAAAAAAAAAACATATACTCACAGATTTGCAAGCATTCCATTCTTTGAGCGCGGCAGCCAGGATTCGAACTCCGCGCACCAGGTACGGAGGCAAGTCCACTCCGGTTTTCTTCTGGACATCCACAAGGTCCGCCCCGCCTTCGTTCAGGATGAAGTCCTTATCCTGGACATCCACACATACATTAACATTAGCAATGACCTTATTGATTACAATAATGTGCCCTTAGTAAACAATAATTTTAATATTCTCAATATTATTAATATTTATAGCATTTACTTTGTGGTAAGTCATTTTGACTTATTTATTTTATTGCAAAAATGTTAATAATATTAGTATATAAACACTCACCGAGATTTTCATGTCTACCAGTTTTGAGACGTACCCGCCTCTTCGTCAGGACAATCAGTGATTGTCAAAGACTAATAATTTTAATTTACAAAATTTACTAAGGGAAGTCATAATGATTTTTATGATTTCTGTATTTTTTTTATGAATGATTGATTTTTATCATGTGGTGTTTTTTAAACGTACAGTGGAACCTCTCATAGCGAGTAATTTGCGTAGTGATAAAAAAAATTAAAGTTACTCCCTTTACGAGCGACAGTTTGCATAACGAGTTACACAGAAAGGGCAAGTCGTTTTTTCACGACATTAACTTGTGAGCTGGGGACTTTTGAGCCAGTCAAATGAATTCTTTTTTCGCTTAGCGAGTGAAACGAATTAAGCTTGTTATGAGAGGTTCCACCGTATTTTATGTGTTTCTGATCCTAGTTTTTCTAATTTTCGAGAAGTCATACATATGTTAGTACTTCCAGAGACATGGTATTATTTGGACATTGCGCTACACTAACCTGTTGCTCCTCGTTGATTCTCCTGAGCTGCTGCAGCAAATACGCTCCGGCATACCAGTGGATAGTCTCAAAGCCGGGAAAGCGAAATATGGAAGGGGTGTCAATTTGTTTTTCTATCTCGTTAACCCTGGTGAGAAAAATAATAACACGCATTTAATGCTAACTATAGAATGACTAAGAAAATATATGTGGTGAATGCGGGCAAGAGAACAGAACGAGGACGGCCGAAAAAGACTTGGTTAGGTCAGATCAGAATTTATTTAGAATCTAAATTTTAGATTATTTTCCTTGGGACGTTGAAAGTTAAAGAGGGGGTAGGAGCTGTTCCTTATTTTTATAGTGTTTGAAAATGATGCGGAATGCATCGAAATACGTGTCATAATATTTTTTTTTATTTGTTTGGGCATATTTAATAGGCAGAATATTTTTTTAAAAATAATAAAAATATTGGATTTTAAGAATTAGTGGCGTTTACCAAGTAAAACTTTTAAAAATGGATAGATTTTACCACAAAGTGACTGCCGAATCAATTAATGAAAAGACAGTATCAACTCAAGACACCATAAGAAACCGAAAGTTGGTTTTAAAAAATTGGCTGCTTTCAGTTATGATTCTGGATTATCCTCAAATTAGAAGGCAAACGGAGGCGCATAATCTTTCAGCAACGCTGCAACCTTAGCCTTCCATCAGAGTGTGACCAGAGGGTTGGTCCTGGCGCCGTCTAGGCCGTCAGATTACGCGGTACAAGCCTGTAGTACTCACTGAAGCTGCAGTTCGATGTTCAGACTGTGGAGGAAGTTGCCCCCAAAGACCAGAGAATCCTCGGGAGTCCAGACAGCGTGGATCCATCCCGTCGGAATAAACAGGGTCTGACCTCGTTTCAAGATGCACATTGAACATGATTCCACCTGAGACAAAAAAAAACATAAAATATAAACACATTGTTGTCGGCCGGTTTTTTCATCTCCTCACATATCGCTCACTACTTTCAACAACGTCACATTTCAAAAAGCTTGATTTTTCAGAAGATCGTTTTTAAAGTTTGAGAATATAATAAAATGTATTAAAAATTAATTTTAAGCCACTTATTGAACTTTTTACTGTGCAACAGATCTTTTTAGGTACAACTTGAATGTTTTTTCTCCATTTGAAAAATAATCTGTATTTTTAAAAAAATAATTAAACAATACCTTTTCTTCAAAAAGCAAAAACAACACTTTCTGCCCTGTAGCGGGTAAATATTAAGTTTAAAAATATCCCGCTTTTGCTGGGATATAGTACATATTCTGGGCATTCCGAAAACATGCACAGCTGAAAATTTACAATTTTTGATATATGACGTTGTTGAAAGGAGTGAGCGATATACCTGGCAATTATTTATACTCCTGACCTGAACACGTGCAATCATTTGAAATCCTCGATCATGCCCAAATTCCTTTGGATTTCCCCAAATATTTGAAATACTTGATCATGCCAAGTTTTCCCCAAATAATAAGTTAAATATTTATTTCCAATATTTTTTCACTGTTTCTTATATTATATATTTTTAAAGAAAATATTTCCTAGAATTTAAAATAAGAAACAGCAAAATAAACATAATTTTTTAAACAACTAGAAGGTTTGAGTTACACATATTTTGAGAATTTACTTCAACTACTAGTTGTAGTTTAATTTTATAAAGTTTTATAAAATGTGCCGCAAAGTATCTGCGATAAACATTCGAGACATTTACAGTTAAATTATAGAAATATTAATTTATTGTTATTATTTATATTATTGTTATCAACCTAAGCTGATGTGTCTACATATCGAACACTATATACATATCATCTACAATTCACATTCTTCAAAAAAGTATCCGAAAAGCTAGATGCAAGGTCTCGATATCTTTGCCTATAGAAGATATTGCTTGAAAAGATGATTTGAAATTCTCACCAGGTCTGCAAAGAAGACTTCGCTTTGATTGGGCGAAGTTGACCACTGCTGATACAAGGCCAGATTTGTCACGGTTGGTGGAATAAAGTAAAAAATCTGGAAAAAAATATTACATTATTAATATAATTACAGTGGTCACCAGCGTTTTTGAGAAAGGGACGGGATTGATTGTTTTTTAAACCTGGGGGCTTGATGATATTATGAATCTGACCATTACACCAAACTGATTTAAATGGCACTAGAAGGTACTGCGTAGAAGGTTAAAATACACTCCCGTCCTTAAGCATCAATTGACCCAATGGGTAGAAATACCTTTCCCGCCCACAAAGAGTTAGAATGAATGATGAATGATAAGTTCGAATGTGCCGACTCACGGGGTGTCGCTTAACTCCAGCCTGAGGCTCACTACATCGGTCACTCCTTTCAACAATGTCATATATCAAAAAACTTGGTTTTTCAAGAGATCGTTTTAAAAATTATATATAAAAATAAAATAAAATGTATTCAAAATAAATATCAAGCCGCTTATTGTACTTTTTACTGTGCAACAGATCTTTTTAGGTAAAACCTGAATGACTTTCCTCCATTTGAAAAACATTTAAAAATAATTAAACAATACCTTTTCTTCAAAATGCAAAAAACAACACTTTCTGCCCTGTAGCGGGTATATATTAAGTTAAAAATATGCCGCTTTTGCTAGAATATAGTACATTTTCTGGGCATTCCAAAAACATGCACGACTGGAAATTGACTATTTTTGATATATGACGTTGTTGAAAGGAGTGAGCGATGTGACAATATGTCGCTGAACTCCAGGCTACACGGAGGCGGACATGTGACAATATAACTTGGAGTTTTAAAATTTAAGTAATGTGGTTGTTAATCATGGGTAGAATGGTGAATATTACACATGAGTAAACATTGTAAAATTATGGTTTTCTTTAGGTTATGATACCTTCTGGCCGTGCAGCACGTGGTACCAGACGGTGGTGCCCCCAAAGTCCACGTGGAAGTCGGTGTAGGAGCCGAGCGGGGACATGATGCAGTAGCGCTGCACCAGCGGCGAGGGGGGCGGGGCCTCCGGGGGCCACACCACGCGCACCCAGTCCAGCTGGCGGGCCATCAGCGGCGGCCACACCACGCTGCTCATCCTGCAACACGGTACAAAGTTAGTCTTCAGTGAAAACTGGCCATTAGAATGAACGCTTCTCGCCGATAAAAGTAAAGACCTGCAGACCGCTGGCAAAGGGATTCTGATTGTGTACATATCGTAGTCATACAGGAGAAAGTGACCAAGTGCATTGTTTTATAAAAACGTGATCATTGACTACTTGATATCTTACTAGCTTAATATTGGTCTGAAAAAATCTCAAAGTATTTTAAACTTGGAAGCATAATATATTGACTTGTTTAAAATGACTGACTGCATTGGTGTTTATTTTCTTGGCAAGCAAAAGTGAGTTAAATGGCCCTCCTGAACATGTTACGTTTTGGTAGTTGGTCACTTTCTCCTGTACGACTACAATATAGTTGTACATATAGACCTTAACAAAGAGATTGATACATAATATTCATATCATTTTTTTTTAAGGAATAATCTGCAAAGTCTCTATTATTTATTTATTTATTTATTTCTTGTATGGCTAACGCCTTTAACATAATACATATATACAGTATCTAATATAAAAATTCACTAACAGAAAAACAAAAAGTCTTAAACATAAAATAATAAAAAAATAACAAATAGTAAGCACTGGTAAACCCACGTCTCCTTCAGACACTATCAGCGAGCAGCGAGAGACAGTGAAACACAACGTTTAAATTTATCCATTATAACATGGAGAAGAAATGCTGAGAAAGTACAGACTTCAAGGTGGATAACAATATATTAAATAAATCTATATTTTCAAAAGCATTGGCTAACATATGAAACCGCGGAGAGAACATGGCATAGTTTGCATTATGTAAAGATACTGCGAATATAGATTTTTGCTTAGTACCTCTAAGACGCACGCTTAGCTTAATTTTTAAATTTTTTATTAGAGGTTTGTCTGTAGTTACGATAGGGATGGTAAATGTGAAAAATACATCACAAGTACCCAGACCAGTTGAAATTAAATCTTTCTTGAATTTATTTTGCACTTGGCGGGAATCGAGCCCGCGATGCCAGTTTTGAAGTCGAGCGTCTACCTAGCTACGCCACGGCGCCAGCCTGTCGCACGGAATAATTTCTTCTTTCCTGACTTTGATATTAGGCTGGCGTATAAGATTAAAATAGACTTCCTGTCCTTAAGCATCAATTGACCGAATGAGTAGAAATACCATACCCGTCCAAAAAGTGTTTAAATGAAAGATGAATGATTTTTTCTTTAGATGGAAATTGCATTTATTATTTACCTTGCTTATTATGTACAAGGTATATAGATCATTTAGTGGATTTTTGTTTCTTCAAGCTAATTAAATATGTTTTTATTTGAATCTGTGTTGGGAACAGGAAGGATAATCTAGTGTGGGCCAATCAGGAACTTCTCAGCATTGGCTTATTGAATTGAATTTGAATGATGAATGATAAGTTTGAATGTGCCGACTCACGGGGTGTCGCTGAACTCCAGGCTGAGCACGTTGAGCACCTTCTCGCCGCGCTCCTCGGGCGGCGACGTGAAGTAGTCCACGAAGTCGCCCAGCGCCATCTTGAAGTTGGTCTGCCGCGTCACGTCGATGACGTCGATCTCCTTGCCGATGCCGCAGTGCCGCGCCACCGTCCTGACGCTGAACGCGTTTGCAGGCGGCACGCGCAGGTCCAGCCCGGCCGAGTTCTCAAACTGCAGGGGGTTGTTGAACCCTGGAACGCACGCAAACACTATCGTCAGTCAAAGTGTTAACCACTTGATGCTTTTGAAGGAGCAGTGTTCGCGGACAGCATATGTGCCGTATCACTGTTAGCGTGTTTCCACTTGTTTGTGTTACTTAAGGTAAACAACCCAACTGAGCGAGCCAGTTGCCACTTGACGCTTTTTATTAGGTTTTTTTTCCATAAATTTTCCATTTTTTTTCCATAAAAATTTCACAATCACGTACGTCACTGACGCATACCTTTATCTTTCAAATACAGCTCCGTGAAGAGCTGCCCGTTCAGAACCATCACGTGGCGTTCTGAGCTGAATCTCCGCTGTTGCAGGGACGCCACAAAGGCCCGACTGCCGGCCTGCATCGGCTTGCGGTCCGCATTCAGCTCGTACCGGTCCTGTCGGTGGTCGTTTGTGGGAACCCTGTCTGCAATCACAGGAAACAATACAGTGCGGAAATCGCTCGAAACTTGGAGTTGGAGACATTTTGTCAACTTACATATGAGCCCGTCAGCTCAAAAGTGGCCTAACTCTCAATTTTTCTACGGAGTAATTACAGAGTATTTAAAACGTGTTAAATTTTACGCCAATAATATTTTATTAACACTCTCCTTATCATTCATCGTTCACTTTGTGTAATACCACTTTAATAAACACTTATTCGTTACTACCGGTTTCGGAATAATTATTCCATCATCAGGTAATTAAAATAAAATTATTATGGTTAGACATTTGTACAAAAATGAAATAATTATTCCGAAACCGGTGGTCAAGAATAAGTGTTTTTAAAAGTGGTATTACACAAAGTGAATGAGAAATAATAAGGAGAGTGTTATATTACCATACCACAAAGTTAACAATGCTTTTAATATACAAAATATAATATTTTATTATAATAATAATAAACCCTTATCCGCACCCCAATGGTGCATAGGGCACTGCTTCATATGAACGCAGTGTTATCTTGATCGTTTACACATGAAGGAAAGGTGATCAGCCCTCCGCTTCAGGTACCAGTCCAGGGTAATATTGAATAAATATTACAGTGAAAAAATAACTTTTATTTATTTGACCCCCCCTGGGAATCGAACCCGGGACCTCCAGAACGGTAGCCGAGCGTGCTGACCATTACACTACGGAGGCGGACATATTTTATTATTCATGGGGATAATTTTTCTAGCTATGACACCAAAGATGAGTATTGAATTATGAATTTGAGTAGTGTGGTTGTCAATAATGGGTAGAATTGGTTAATGTTACACGTGTGTAAAGTGATCACTTAAACCAGCCCATGATGGTCGTCAGCCCCGTAAATGCCCAGGGCTTTCATATTTTTCTTCATCTTTGATGAGATGTCAAAAAATTAAATAAAAAAAATGTATATTCTCAAAAATATGCTTTTGTTCAAGGCGGTTCAATGCGTTAATACAAAAATAACAGCAAGTACACGGCTGTCGAAATTCAAAACACAGTAAGGGACATTTTTTTTACATTTTTGGTCTAAGTAGATTCTATTCTCAATATTATTAATATTTAAAGCATTTACTTTGTGGTTAGTCATTTTTACTTATTTATTTTTTTACAAAAATGTTAATAAAATTAGTATATAACCACTCACCGAGATTTTTACGTCTACCGGTTTCGAGACGTACCCGTCTCTTCGTCAGGACAATCACTAACACAGCATGCAAACAATACTACCCTTCACCACCATAGCACCATTTACACACTCGAAACTACACAAAATGTCTAACACATGCGATTTTTGGTCGACCCGAAGACCAACATGCACTATAGTTTTCAATACAGACATGCGTTACGAGCCGAGGTTAAACGTACATTTAACCTGTACGTTTAACCTCGGCTCATAACGCATGTCTGTTTTGAAAACTATAGTGCATGTTGGTCTTCGGGTCGACCAAAAATCGCATGTGTTAGACATTTTGTGTAGTTTCGAGTGTGTAAATGGTGCTATGGTGGTGAAGGGTAGTATTGTTTGCATGCTGTGTTAGTGATTGTCCTGACGAAGAGACGGGTACGTCTCGAAACCGGTAGACGTAAAAATCTCGGTGAGTGGTTATATACTAATTTTATTAACATTTTTGTAAAAAAATAAATAAGTAAGTAGATTCTACTTAGTCCAAAAATGCAAAAAAACGTACTAGAAAAAAAATGTCCCTTACTGTGTTTTAAGTTTGGACAGCCGTACATTTTGAGATAAATTCAAGGACAAAGATGGATTTGTTTTTATTTTCAAAGAATAAAAACGCAAACAATCAATTGTATTGTTATTGACAAAAACAATTTAGTATCGGATTACGTTTAAAGTGGCCATTGTTTCTTAAAGCGTAGCATATTTTTTATTATAGAATAAAAAACAGCAATGTGGTTTTTTACACGTGAATTTTATTTGACCAGCAACCGGGTTTCGTCGTAACCAGACTGGTATTTTTGTTATCCCAGGTTGGATGTACTAACTAACTAAATAACCATCATGGCGCATTAACCATTTCCGCAGGGGTAGGCAGAGAGAATAGAACGCCATACCACCCTGTCTTTGCAAACATTATTCGCTTCTTCCACATTCATGCATCTCCTCTTACAATATCTTTTGATGTAAGATCTTGCTCCGCATGTTTTTTTTTTGTTTTTCAGTATACTTTGGGATCTTTTGGATGCTAAAAAATCCTTGTATGTGTCGGGTTGTGGTCCCGTGGTTAGTGTAGCGGACTCTTTTGTCAGAGTTTCTGGGTTCGAATCCACTCTGATAATGAGCCGCTTAGGCTCACACAGTATGAAATTTAAGTATTTTTGTAAATAATAAAAACACAACGGAGTCCTGGATTCAACCCTTATGTATGGAAGAGAAGCATGGAGTCAACAAAAGAAGGATTAAAGTAGACTGAATGCTGTCGAAATGCAATCTCTCAGTGCGGTAAAATCGTGTATGATAGATATTCACATGGTGCTATGAGGAAAGAATGAAAGGCTGAGATAAGTGTTATCGATAAAATTAAGAAAGGTGTGTTGAGATGGACATGAGTAACAAATGAATATGGAAAGAATGGTAAAACAAATTTATGAGGCAAATAAAGTTGGAAATAGGAGCAGAGGAAGAGAGAGAAAAACTTGGCACAATCAGGTATGTCAAATACTCGAAAGCGGTCAGTTTAGGATTCGAAATAATCGGCGGGTATGTATGAGGAGATGCATGAACTTACAAGAGGCGAAGAATGTTTGCAAAGACAGAGTGGTGTGGCGTTCTATTCTCGTGACGGTTAGTTAGTTAGTCAAATTTACTTTATTTCATTTACCCTACTATCACGGGTAAGTTATGTGTGCTACTGCTTACAAGTCCCGCAAGTCAAAATTAATAAAAAATAATGAAATTGAAATTAAAAGACACTAATACACACTAATACCGACAATAATGTATGGAAGCGAAACATGGAACTGGCGAATGTGTGGAATCATCATTCTATGACAGAATTAAAAACGACGATATAAGAAAGGAATGTAAGGCTGAACGAGGAATAATTGAAAAGATTAGGAAGAGTTCTTCGCGGTGGTATGGACATGTGGAGCGAATGGATAACGAGAGAAGAACTAAGAAAATATATGTGGCGAATGTGAGAGGGAAAACAGAACGTGGACGACCGAAAAAGACTTGGCACGATCAGATCAATCAGAACCTAAAATCTGGCGGTGTCAAAAGTCTGCATAATCGGAGGGCATGTATGACTAGATGTATGGATGTGAAGGAGTCGAGGAGTGTATGTCAGGACAGAAGAGTGTGGCGTTCCATCCTCTCTGCCTACCCCTGCGGGGAAACAGCGTGATAGTAGTAGTAGTAGTTGTAGTTAATACATTGTTCCGCACAGTATGTGCCGCGGCACACTGGTATACCGTCGTGATTAGTTGGTGTGCCGCGGAAAAAAGTCTAGTTTTGTGAAGATATTAAAAATAAACTTTGTTTTCATATTATATGTTTTCGCATTATATTTTGATAATAAATCAATATAAAATAAACTTTGTTTTTTTTCTTTGGTGTACCACTGAAATTTCTTAATTTGGCAGGTGTACATTTAACTGAAAAAGTTTGCAGAACACTGCTTTAACATATTATTTATGGTGTGCACATATGTATGCGTTTTAGAAACCTTATGTTGCGGCAGTGTGCACATTTTTGTGCATTAAGGCTACCTTTAACTACATTTACAAAAAAAAACATGTAAGTAAAAAACATCTATAATTTTTTGTCATGTTTGCTTTGCTGTATAGCAGATAGGTGTCACTACAAGACAAAAATACTATAAATTCTTTTCTGTCATTATTTTTTTTGATGGGATCTAATGTCGCACGCGTCAAATTACATTTCTTTAACAAACTTCACCATAATCAATGTGTAATATTGCTTCATTCGCGATTGTTTTTTTTCTACTACATATAGACTGCTTTGCTCGATATGTTGGTATAAATTTTGTCGGATCTTATTTAAAAACTTGAAAAATCAATTGTCAAATTGCGCAATTTGTTTATTTCATGAGGCCCAGCGTGAAACCTACTCAATTTGATGTTAGTACAAAACAAAACAATACTGTAATTTGACGTCGTCGTAAAGCAGTTATCAGAGGTCAAAACAATAACAAATCCGTTTTTATTTGTAAGTAATGAATAATCAATTGAATTAATAAGTAATTAAGCATTGTTATGAGGATTTATACTTACATATAGAGGGTCCGTAAGTTGGAACACATTTTGGACAGTGGTATTTGTCAATGTCTTCAGATTGATAAACTTTTACGTTAACACAGCTGAAAAATACATTAATATTAAAATGTGAGGTTCATATTTGTTGACTATTAGCAATTATAGAGACAAAACCGTGGTAAACATTCGAAATTCATTGTTATCGCGGTATCCCACTGACGTTTAGACCAAACAGTCCTTAGCAACGAGGAGGTAAACAATCAACAATCGCGCGTCTAAAAGAGACGAAATTCCTATAAAAGGCGGAAAATGAGTGCACATAGGGAAAATTACATATTTCCTCTATCCTCACACCCTATCGGTTTTATTATTACTCACTATTTAATTTAGAAACAAGACAAAACGTGAGACGACTGTCGGAGGAGGGGCTGCAATCTACAATCGCGCGCCGCTAATATAATATGACGAATGTCCGAGTTTTTTTTAGCTCAGAATCTCCCTAATCTATTTGTTTACCTGCCATGGAACCATTCACGGCAGCAATCACATTCAATCATGAACTGTCCGACATTATAAGGTTGCCCGCAAAGACAGTATGTCTCCGCCGAGGACGCCATTTTGGCGAAACCATAGATAAAGCTACAGTCTTGTAGATGTGGATTTGTGCAATTTGCTATTTCCATGGATAGTGTTGGGAAAATTTGCAACTAAAAATGTTTGAAAGTATCTACCCACTCAATTGATTTATTTTATGGCTTATCTATATTTACTTCGCAAAGCTAATTGCAGACCATTCCGTTTATCAACGATTTCCGTTGGTAGCAAAACCAGATCAATATGAGTATAAAAAAATACAGAAAGTTTACTTGTATTTTGTTGGTAAATGTCAACGCGTAAATGCAATATTCCCCTCAACAAAAGTTTTGGGACTGTCGGCTTGCAAAAGATGGCGGGCCATTTGTATCGATCGTTTCTCTATATATATGTCTTCCGAATGAAAAAAAATTAATAATGTTACAGCTGTTTTAATATACGAATTTTTGTTGCTAGTTGAGAGTTTTTTGGTTTTGTGATTTGCCCACGGATGAAATCAGGTTATGGTTTATAACACCAGTTATACAATATTTACGTGGAGTTTTTAAAGGAATAACCCGCGAAGCTCTTCTTTTAGTGGTATGCCGGTAGGAAAGTAAGGACAGGGAAGGTCAATGTGAAAAATACATTACAAAACTCAGACCAATTGAAAATTAATCATTCATGAATATATTTTGCGACTATGCCTGTCAAAAATGTTATTAAATGCAGGTTATTTATAATTTTTAAACTTGTAAATACAGAAAAATTATCTTACCACCACCAGAAATAGTTAGTTAAACCGGATAGCCCGCCATTAAATTCGTTGTGAATGTATTCGTATTAATGTTAACCACAATCGAAATATGGATGCTTTTCATTTTTAAATGTATTTATTTCTCTGAAACTAAGCGTTAAATAATTCGTAATGCATTAAAAACATAAATCGTTACTTTATTTTCAAAATACAATAACATCATTATATCTAGTAGTAATTTTTACTATCAACAGAATAACATAATATAATAAAGTGCAATAACGAATGCATAATATAATTAAATTATTAGTTGTTTATTAATGTAGCTAGTTTAACAATAAATACGTATGTACAGGCCGGCGCAAAATCAATCACCCTATCGGAAGATGTTATAATTTTTGCAAATGGCGTTCTACGTCAATCATATTTGACATTTGTGAACTAGACAGCTGCAGTATATAAAACAAGATTGATAAAACGAGCACACGCGTGTTTCAACACTGGCGGCAGCCACTTAACGGATATCAACTGTTCCACAATGTAAATCTCCAAATAAAGATTTTCAATACTGAAAATAATTTTTTCGTGTTAAATAAAAAAGTTATTTATAAACGAGATTCGATGATTAATTTTGCCCCACCCTAAATACGTTTGTATACTGCAGCTGTCCTAGTTCACAAATGTCAAATATTATTGACGTACCACACCATTTGCCAAAATTATTACATCTTCTGATACAGTGATTAATTTTGTGCCACCATGTACATTAATTTGTTCCTACATAAATAAATTTGTTGAAAACACAGCAACGAGTTTTTCAAAATTAATATATACATATTACAATTTGTATAAATAAGGGGCTATAACAATATTTTTTCATAAAAAAACTTTATTGTATTAACATGTAAGTATTTCAGCTCAACACAGGCTATGCCTAAAGAGCCGTTATACATATAATTAATAAAATATATTAAAAAACGTATCTATGTAGGTACCTAAAATAAATATAAAAAAAACAATAAAAAATGTTCGTTGTTCTAAATCTGATTTTTTTTTAATATTCACTAATTGGTTTGAAATATTGACACAACGTTTCATTCAGTGCACAATAGTATGTATTTTTACCTATGTAGTTCTCGAAACTAGTAGAGTTTACATTAACAAACTCAAAAAGTGGTATTGTTAAATTTTTTTTATTTTATATTTCAATCATTATATTATTCTACAAAGTCAAGATTGAAAAATTGACTGCCGAATAGCTATACAGGCTGTCCCATAATCCTACGTATTCCTTTTAAGGGGTGTTAGGCCAGCTTATGACTCACCAAAAAATTAAAATATGACCTCAGTAAAAATGCCTTAGTTTTCGAGATATTTCCATTTTTATGAATTTCCCAAACACCTACCCCTCAAATCAGTTTTTTGAGTGCCAATTCTTAAAAAAAAATATTTTAATTTTTATATTTTCAATTTCAATTTCAATTTATTCAATAAAAAAATAATATATACATAACAAACAATATTCAAGGCGTATATATTAAAAGTAAAAGTAAGCAAGAAGACTTAAAGGTGTAGAAGAATCCCGCTTCGGAAAACTCCTTCGGACACATGGAACAGATCAATATCCAATGTGATATTGTTCAACATAGCGGTAGCTCTTCCTACAGGCATAACCATCGGCAGGTTGGTCCTGTGTATAGGAATGTGAAACAATCTATGCCGACGCTGTCTTAGGTAACTATCGGGAACATACAGACCAATGCTCCGGATAATTTCAGGATTATCGATCATACCGCGCAACAATCGATAAAAATGCGTAATCAAATACACATTCCTTCTAGTCTCTAAACTATTGTAGCCAAGCATACCTTGGAGAAACTGGGTCGGAAATTTCTAACACCCCTTAAAAGGAATACGTTGGATTATGGGACACCCTGTGTAAATAAAATCCTTTATGTGCATTACATCAATTTATACAATGGTAATTAATATACCTATGTCACTTTGTGCATTACATTTTTTATTTTATTGAAATTATTTAAACCTTACGATCTAAAGATCTACTTTACTGTGTCTCCGAATTTAATTATTATTTTAATTATTATTTTATTTATTTAATATAGTTACAAGGGTTTTTCTTTTATTATTTAATTAATATTCTAGACATTTCTACTTTACAATCTTAAATTTAACAACGCAGTTCTCTCCAATAAAGAGACTTAGCTCTTGTGCTTGTAGAGGGTTGTACACTTATTATTTATTGTTTATGTTTGTGGGTGATATAATTTATTTTAATTTTCATATTATTTTCTGACATCTCAATATTGATTAAGAAGAATATAAAAGCCTGGGAATTTCCAAGGCTTACGACTGTCATAGGCTGGTTTAAGTAATCACTTTACACACGTGCAACATTCACCAATTCTATCCATGATTGTATCATCATGTTATTCTCAATCATGGGTAGAATTGGTGAATGTTGCACGTGTGTAAAGTGATCACTTAAACTAGCCTATGACGGTCGTAAGCCTTGTAAATGCCCAGACTTCCATATTCTTCTTCATCTATATTGAGATGTCAAAAAATAACATGAAAAATGACTCCTATAATTGGAGATAATTCAGATTTGTAATCAAGTATTTGTCACACTCAAAATGTTGTATTTTAATTTTAATTATTGTTAATATATTTTTTTTCTTCTTGTATTAATAGGTATAATTCATTTAATTTAATTTTTACGTTTGATTTGATTCTCCTCTCGTCCGACCAAAGATCCACCATTCAATTGATCTGGTATTTATGAACGGACCACTGATTCGGATCATTTCATTGAACGGATCTTACCCAACTGTTAATCGCTAAAGGATTAGGTACCTAACAGATTTATCAGAATGTGATCAAACCCTCGTAGGTACTAAACCCTAATTATTCGACGTTTTGGATCGATGTATACATATGTATAAGCTTGCATTAATTACACTGGCCAACAATAATTTTGTAACTGAAAGTTTGATGACTGATTTGGACTAAGTTAATCGTTCTTATTCAAAGTCTATATGGTGACAAGCTTGTATCACGTCAAGTTTTCATGTTACAGTCATATTATTGTTTGTATGGACCCCATACGTTAAAACCGTAATAGTGGGTGGTATCTAGACATGCTTTAGTCTAAGGTCTAATGGATTAAAAAAAAGTATTGATAATTATGGAGTGACCGTGGAAATATATTGACTTATTAATATTGAATACGATAGCATTATATGTTAATATGTATTTATACATAAATAATAAGATAAACTTTACAATGATTAAGAAAACAGTTGTTCTTATACCACTTGAGTTTTATTTAAGACTACTAGTTTCGGAAGCTAGAACTAGAACTAGAAACTAGCAGTCTTTAATAAAACTCAAGTGGTATAAAAACAAGTGTTTCCTTAATCATTGTAACATGTCTTACCACAAAGTTAACGCCGAAATAATAAATAAAAGATAAACTTTAGTCAATATCAGAATTAAAAATATCCATTACTATAAAATCTGACGTGCTGCATTTTTTTGCTTTCGTTTTTTTAATTCAGCTATGCAAAGTGCATAAAGATCAGGTATTTTCAGCCAGTTACAAAATAAAAGTTGTAAATTGTTGGCCAGTGTTATATATTTCTATTTATTATTTATACAATATTAAATAGTTTTTTCTTAAAATTATACAATACAACGCTACGAGTATATATGATAATATTACTGTTAGCATAATATTCATTATCTGTGTAACTAGTTATGTATTTATGTATAAATTTGAAACACACAAATTATTTAAAAAAAACCCTACAATGATTTTGCATGCATATCGCTCACTCCTTTCAAGAACGTCATAAATAAAAAAACGTGATTTTTCAGAACGTTTTTAAAGTTTAAAAATATAATACAATTTATTAAAAATAAATATCAAGGCACTTATTTAACTTTTTACTGCGCAACAGATCTTTTTAGGTTAAACTTGAAGGTTTTTTCTCCATTTGAAAAATAACTAGTTTATTTAAAAAAATAATTAAACAATACCCTTTCTTCAAAATGCAAAAACAACACTTTCTGCCCTGTAGCGGGTAAATATTAATTAAAAATATGCCTCTTTTACTGGGATATAGAACATTTTCTGGGCATTACGAAAACATGCATAACTGAAAATTGACGGTTTTTGATTTATGACGTTCTTGAAAGGAGTGAGCGATATATGTTGTCCATAATTAAACGAACGATTAAAAGCAACCACCATTTTTACATTTTTTTAAAAAAACATTCATAATTGTTTTATTATACATACATGATAACATCTCAAGGGAGTCTTCCAAGTGGCTTGAATAAGTTATACAAAGATATACGAGTACGGCTATGCAACATTGAGAACTCTAACTAATGTTGCAATTCTTCTTTTTCTACCTTTCAAGAAATTTACACTTAACTGTCATCGGTTTTCAATATTTTTCAGTTTTCAGGATTTTCACGACGCCCGTATTGCAATAGTTCTCTCTAATTTCAGATAACAAAGTTCATTGATTTATTGATTGTTTATTGATTTAGCGTTTATTTTGTAGAACTCCATTTTAATTTATGTATTAATTTTTAAATCAAACACAGATTTTTTGAGTCTACTAAGTTGTATTTATATTATTTTTTGACATCTCATCAAAGATGAAGAAGAATATGGAAGTCTGGGCATTTACGGGGCTTACGACCGTCATAGGCTGGTTTAAGTGGTTTGGATCTCACATACTAATATAAGAGTCTCTGCTTTATAAAAAGCTTCTTTACATCTCACCAATAGATGTCTCTAGTGAAGTTCTAGTGATTCATGAACAAGGTTTCTAAATTGGTTCATATATATAGAACTTCCAAGAATTTGAGTAGTGTGGTTATCAATAATGGGTAGAATTGGTGAATGTTGCACGTGTGTAAAGTGATCACTTAAACTAGCCTATGACGGTCGTAAGCCCCGTAAATGCCCAGACTTCCATATTCTTCTTCATCTTTGATGAGATGTCAAAAAATACTATGAAAATAACTCCTGTAATTGGAGATAATCCAGATTTTGTGAACAAGTATTTGGACACACTCAAAATGTTGTAAGTTGTATTTAATTCACGAAAAACACAAAAAATTAATATTATGACAATTGTTTCGCCTAGTTATGGCATTTTCAAACGACATTAGTTTGAAAATACCTTAACTAGAAAATGCTGTAACAATTGTCACAATATTATTTTTAATGTGTTTAAAAAAAAAATACAACTTAGTAGACTCAAAAAATCTGTGTTTGATTTAAAAATTAATACGTAAAATATATAACTCAAGTAAAGTAAAATATTTTGTCCGCCTCCGTAGTGTAATGGTCAGCATGCTCGGCTACCGTTCTGGATATCCCGGGTTCGATTCCCAGGGGGGGGGGTCAAATAAATAAAAGTGATTTTTTCACTGTAATATTTATACAATATTACCCTGGACTTGTACCTGAAGCGGAGGGCTGATCACCTTTCCTTCATGTGTTGACGATCAAGATGACACTGCGTTTATATGAAGCAGTGCCCTATGCACCATTGGGTGCGGATAAGGATTAGAAGAAGAAGAAAGTAATATAACCTAGATTTGTGAACAAGTATTTGGACACACTCAAAATGTTGTAAATGAAATTAAATTCACTACCAGCTCCGTAATTCGAATGCGCTATTAAAACTGCCAGCTTCAGCAAGTCGTCCAGAACACTGAGGAATTGATGGTTTTGAGACGCATGGATATGCAAGGAACTTGCGAAGGAGAGACCAAGGATTTTTATTTATATGTACTTGGAGAACATGATCCAGTAGGTTGCGTTCAGGACTGAGAAAAGAAGTGGGAAGAATACCCTGGAGAAGCGGTCGATGTTGAGGGCCCACATTCTCCGTTTGTACGCAGAAGCCCCCTTCCTTTTTGGCTTTGGTTTCGGCGGAGATCGGCTGTTGATGAAGAGGGCATTATCCTGAAACGGAGTAAATATTTCAGTTTCAGTTCAGAAATACATGGTTTCAGCTGAACATTTTTTCTTTATTTTAAAATTTTTAGCATAACAATAGAATATAAATACAAGTACAAAAAAATGTCTTCTTCTTATTATTATTGTAGGCCTTGCGGCCTGTTTTTAAGAGGGATTAGCCTCCTGCGATGTCGATTCCTAGATATCGACCCATCTCTTTGGTGGACCATGGGGTTGGCCTCACGGCAATGTGGGGGAGTCTGGATGGTTCTATTCTCCTCATATGCGCATACCATTGTCATCTTTGTTTCCTTCCCCATTTAGATGGGGAAGCGACGTCGTTAGCGACATCTTCGATCTCACATATTTCTCCCTGATCCTGGCATTTCTTATTCTATCTCGAAGACTCTTGCCTGACATGCTTCTTGGAGTCTTAAAAAAAATGTAACTACAAAAAAAGATCCCACTAAAGCATGGCCTGTGTGTGAGTAAACATTATATTTTAGGTTATAGTGAAGGGCACTGGCAAGAATACAATAGATATTATAAGAAGTAAAATTATATTAAAAGTGTTGATATAAACCACAAATATTTGATTTCAATAGAAATAAATAGTGAAAAAGGTAAAAATTAAAAAAATTTAGCAAATAGGTACTATATGAGTTATACGTTTAAAAGAAAAAGGAACTTAGATGTGTTTTTTCAATAAATAATTTAAGCAAAAAATAAAACCATTTGTTTCGCGTTTTCACAATCGACTTGAAATTGGACCAGTATGCGACAGTGAATGAAACATGGATCCATCACTACACTCCAGAATCTAATCGGCAGTCAGTTGAGTGAAAAACAACCAGTGAAAGCTGCCCAAAGAGACCAAAAACTCAAATGACACCTGGTAAGATTCTGGACTTTATATTTTAGGATTTGGACGGTATTTCATCCATCGATTTGGCTGAGAAAGACGAACCATTAAAATCAAATATTATAAGGCGTTTGGGGAAAATATTTGTGAAAAAATACCCAAATGAGATGTTCAATAAGTCTTCCTAGAACATTGTGATGTTCTTCAGCTCCTTTGTCGCATTTGTCGCATTTGTCTTTGAAATCGTCTCACATTTTCTTCCTTTTAAAGGTCTTTTGATTTTGGGGAGTAAGAAGAAGTCAGTTTTTTTTTAATTACCTAAGTGACTCTGAAATCTAGCTACGGCTTATGCAACACCACTTATCATGTCCCTACTCAGGCTTCAACTTTATAAGTTTCATAGCCTATGCCTACTCGTGAGTGGATTTACTCTTTATGTTTAAAGTTACTGTAATTCATGAATGAAAATTCTAGGCAAAAACACTCGCGAGAAGAAGTCAGAAGAAGCGAGTAAGAACTGAAAAAGGGTTGGGAAGAACAATGATCGAGTGTTTGCCCAAAAACTCACGAGGTCTGAAACCTGATTAGGTACCTAGGTTGGAGCGTTGTCGTGAACGTTGTCGTTTCATCAGCATCAGCCCATTCGGTTTCAGACTATGTATATCCTTGTTTCTTCTTCATTTTTTCTTATATGTTTACGAGTATATCATGATTCATTTTATACCTTTGGCAAGTTTGCATTTGATTCTGGAGGAGGTGGTTTCGGAGCGTCTGAATCCCCAAGAACGACATTCACGAGACAGTACTCCATCAACGCCATGAACACGAACCTTCAAGTAAAAAAACATTTTCTTATGTTTACCTACAGAAAATATCAACAAAATATTATTAATGTTAGCATATAAGTCAGCCTACGCGGTGCGCTGTCATAGTGTGTGCGCGCGATGTGTATTCAAGTTTTCAGACAAGATTTTCAATTCTACTTTGAATTATGAGTGCTTCATGAATATATTTTTTTAAATACTAACTTAAAAAATCAAAATAAAACACAATATAACGTTCAATTATAAAGTAAAAATACGAAATTCCGCAAAGCTTCTATATGTAGGAATGTAGGATAGTAAGGATACGGAAGGTAAATGTGAAAAATACATCATAAACTCCCAGAACAATCAAATATAATTCCCAGGGGGGGTCAAATAAATATAAGTGTTTTTTTTCACTCAATTTATTCAGTATTACATTAATTGATTCGGCAGTCACTTTGTGGTAAAATCTATCCATTTTTAATTTAACTTTTACTTAGTAAATACCACTATTTCTTAAAATGCATCGAAATACGTGTCACAGTAGATTTTAAGAAATAGTGGTATTTACTCAGTAAAACATAAATATTCAATATTACCGTGTTTCTATATTTATTCAATATTACCCTGGACTGGTACCTGAAGCGGAGGGCTGATCACCTTTCCTTCATGTGCTTACGATCCAGATAACACTGCGTTTATATGATGGTATATAAACGCAGTGTTCTATCTTTCACCATCGGGTGTGGATAAGGATTTAAAGAATAATGAATGATCGAAAAATCTAACATTATTATTTTAGCTTGAAAAATGGTATCAACAATGTATCTCCTTACTTTTATTTCTTTTTTTTATTCTAAACGATCAAGATAACACTGCGTTTATATGATGCAGTGCCCTATGCATCATTGGGTGCGGATAAGGGTTTAAAAAATAAATAAAATAAGGTCTTACACTGTGCAGACTGACATGAAGGCGTCCACCGCTTTCAGATACGAGACGGGTGGTAAGGACGCCTGCGATTTGGCGTGTTGCGTCGACAGCGTCAGTAGTGACGTCACTCCCAACGTCACTCGAGCAGGAGCGGCTTCGGGCTTTATCCAGAAAGAAACCCACTGAAAAAATATACATTTTGACATCTATCGGGTCATACCAGTCTAGATTTAGCCCTTCTTCCTCTGTTTTTTTTTCCTAATATTGTTTATTTATTTTTTAAACTGATTTAATATATTTCAAAACATGATAGTGAAAAAAAGGGTGGCTATTTTTGGCCCACTTTTTTCCGAGAGGTTAAAAGAAGAAAGAACAGAAATGGTTAAAATTTAACAAAAAACACCTGTTTATCAAACTACCCTCGTAGATACTTACCGACATTATGACTATCAAGCATGTTGGGATGTAAGTGTTGAATATATGATAGCCGAGTCGACGTTTCAGCACAAAAATCACTTCGAGGCATGTGAAGTTTCCTGAAATAAAAACACTGTAATGTATTCCATTTTTTAATATAATACATGAGTAAAGTAAGTAAAAGTTTAATAAAAACTTTTACTTAGTGAAATCCCCTATTACGTACCGGATAGGTACCACGTTATCGGAGGAAACGTTATAGGGTGTTAATTTTTTTTAATTGTATTTTTACATTTTTAATTACAGTTTTACTTAGTATTAGTATTATTACTATTTATTTGTATTTATACATTTTAATCCTGAATGACTGAAATGAGTAATTTAAAAGTAAAATACAATTTAAAACATTAAGGCCATTTTTTCGTCAAGTCGCATCTTTATTTTCTCTAAATTTAAGCATTTTACGTAATTGTATGCATTTTTTTGTATTTTAAAAATAAGTTTTTCTCCGAAATAATTATATGTTTTTTTAAATATTAGAGTTATTGAAAGGTAAGGAGTTAAAAAAATAAAATAAAAATATTTTGTCCATATATGTCTTCTTAAAAAAAATATATATCAAATTCACATTTAAAAAAAATCTAAAAAAAAGTCCTGAGTGTGGCTGAACGCATTCTGATTTAAACGCTTGAGACAACTTGAGATCTAAGCCTTAACCCCCTATTAGGTTCCCTCAGATAACGGAGTTCCTATCTCACTGTTATAGGGAAGTTCACTGTACCATTTTAATTAAATACATTGTGACACATGTTTCGATACATCCAATATCATTACCGTATATGAATGTTGGAAAAAGGAAAATAAAAAATAGATTATAATTTCTATATCGTAGTCGTACAGGAGAAAGTGACCAACTATCAAAACGTAAAATGTTCAGAAGGGCCATTTAAGTCACTTTGCTTGGCAAGAAAATAAACATCAATGCAGTCATTTTTAACAAGTCAATAAACATATTATACTTCCATGTTTGAAATCACCTTGGGATATTTTTTGGCAATATTAAGCTAGTTATATATCAAATAGTCAATAATCACGTTTTTGCTAAAAATACACTTGGTCACTTTCTCCTGTATGACAACGATATGAATGTTGGAAAAATGAAAATAAAAAATAGATTATAATTTCTATATACCTGTTGAGTACACTTGCGTGCAGTCTGCTGTCCGATTTTGCACCAGCTGAAGCTGTGGAAGTTCTATGTTTTCATCTACCACAAGGGGTACATCGGGATCCCATTGGAATACCATGTCATCGGTGGTGTGGGACACTGCACAACAAAGTCAAACCGTAAATGCCCAATATACGATAAATCGCGACATAATTTTCATTAAACACTGGTAACATTTAACGTTATTGCATATTGAGCTAAGAACACCGTTTATGTATTGAAAAAATAAATTTTTATTTTTAGTATTTTACTTTTAAATCACTCATTTCCGCAAGTTGAAATGTAAAAATACAATTTCAAATACTAATGCATCTTATATAATATCCCTAAGATAAAGGGGTACCTATGTCAACATTGGTTGTTTACTGTTTTCTAAAAAACAAAAAAATAACCACATAAACATTCTTCGGGCGTGGAAAAACATGTGACCTCCGGTGGTCTCCGGTGGAATGTCGCTAAATCGACCGTCGCTTAATCAAGGGTCGATATATCGACAACGATAATTCGACCATCAAAAAAACATTTTTTTGTTTCTTTATTATTTGTGTTCCAGTCTTGTTAACCTTAAACCCATGTCCCAAAATGAGAAATAGAAATTACTCATCGGGAATATTATATGTATATAGGACTTATATGTATGTAATATATTTTGAAAAAAAAATAAAAAGAAAATTTTAGGAAAAAATGTTTTGTTTTCATTTTAGGAATTATGACCACAATTCTAGAATTGGGTTCAGAGTTAATTTAATGCATATGATGAATAAATGTAATAATTAGCTTTACAGAATAAAATAACAACTTTGTAGTATTTTCCACATGAATTTTATTTGACCAGCAACCGGGTTACATCGTAACCGAGATCGTAACCGACCGACCAGTCTGATGATGTCAGTTATGACGAAACCCGGTTGCTGGTCAAGTAAAATCAATGTGGAAAAAAACTACATACACAGTTGTTATTTTATTCTATAAAATGCAGTTCTACCAAGAAATATCAGTACAAAACATGGATAAAAAAATTACGTTATGCAAATTGCCTACAACAAGGCGCAACACAAGGGAAAAACAAGAGTATGAATAACAAATTAACTAACTAACTATCACGCGGCTTCCCCGCGTGGGTAGGTAGAAATATTATACAAGTAGACTTTTTATAAAAGCAATAAAGTAATATAATAAAAAAAAATTTAGCCTCCAACCTAATAATGTCGGAAACGACGAAACGCGGTCACTGGTCATATAAAATAAAATAAAATGAAATGAACAACATTTTGAGTGCGTCCAACCAGGATTCGGACTTTACATACAAATATAAGAGTTTTTGCTCAATAAAACTATGTCACTAGTGAAAATTCTAGTGATTCTTGCAAAATGTTTCAAAATTGGATCATATATATATATATATAGAACTACAAACCAAGAATTTGAGTAGTGTGGTTGTCAATCATAGGTAGAATTGGTAAATGTTTCACGTGTATAAACCAGGCTTTGAAGGTCGTAAGCCCCGTAAATGCCCAGACCTCCATATTCTTCTTCCTCTATGTTGAGATGTCAAAATATAATATAAAATGTCCTAACTGTCCATCGAACCTCCTCCCTTAGGTTTTCCCTCTACCTCCTTCCCTAAACTCCCTTTTCCTTTGCCTTCCTTATTATACTCAATTTGTAATTTATATTTTTTGAAATGTTCAAGAACTATCTACCCTCTGATTGCAAACAGCCATACGAGTATATGGTATCAAACGTTTTGATCAATATCACTTGTCTGTTTTTGGTTGGTTGGTTGCTTTTTAGCAATTAGCCCGCCAATGTACGTATTTCTTTTCTGTACATGAAGTTTAAATAAATAAATAAATTAAATAAATAAATAAATAAATTTCACCTTAGACCCTAGATACCTGAAGTGTAGGACTGTTTTCCTTACCGTTTTGTAATTAAGGATACAGTGCGGCTGTCCAAATTTAAAACACAGTAAGGGACATTTTTTTGTGGTAGTTTTTTTTTGCATTTATGGACTAAGTAGACTCTCCTTAGTCCAAAAATGCAAAAAAAACCTACTACAAAAAATGTCCCTTACTGTGTTTTAAATTTGGACAGCCGAGTGCCTCATCTAAAATTGGATGAGGATACGATTCCGCTATAATTATCTTCAATTCTTTTTTAAAATATGGCTGGCTTCTTCAGAAAAAAATGTGTTATGTAAATTGCCTACAACAAGGAGCAACACCAATAAATAACAGCAGTACGACTAACTAAATACCTTATTTTTGTATTCCCGATATTATTAATAATTAAAGCATTTTCTTTGTGGTTAGTAATTTTTACTTATTTATATTTTCACAAAAATATTAATAATATTAGTATAAAACCACTCACCGAGATTTTTATGTCTACCGGTAGACATAAAAATCTCGGTAAGTAGTTATATGCTAATACATATTACTAACATTTTTGTAAAAACCTTTATTTGTGTTAAACCTTACTGGTCCAATGTCAAATCTCATTCGTCATCGATTTTTTCCTCTTAGGTCCTAATTCGACATTTTTTCATCATTAGTATTATTTACTTAAATTCCAAGCCTACATATTTCGCTCACTCCTTTCAAGAACGTCATAAATCAAAAATCGACAATTTTCAGTTCTGCGTGTTTTCGGAATGCCCAGAAAATCTACTATATGCCAGCAAAATTGGCATATTTTTAATATAATATTTACCCGCTACAGGGCAGAAAGTGTTGTTTTTCCATTTTGAAGGAAATGTATAGTTTATTTATTTTTTAAATATACTAAATATTTTTCAAATAGAGAAAATACTTTCAGGTGTCACCTAAAAAGATCTGGTGCACAGTAAAAAGTTCAATAAATGGTTGATATTTATTTTAAATACATTGTATTATATTTTTAAACTTTAAAAACGTTCCGCTGAAAAATCAAGTTTTTTATTTATGACGTTCTTGAAAGGAGTGAGCGATTTGTCACTCGTATCTATTACAACAGTATGTGGAGCAGAGGACAAGAGTTTTTTTTCCAATTGGAATATAACTGTCTACCTAGATTTTTTTTTAATTTTGGATAATAAATTGTAAAATGCAAAATAATTAAAAATAAAGAAAAAATAACAAGCACGCCGCATCTCCGCAGGGGTAAGTAGAGAGATTATACACGTAGACTTTTTTATAAGAGCAAAAAAAGTAATATAGGTAATCAAAAATTTGTCTTACCTCCTAACAGCCTAATAATATCGGTAACGAAGAAACTCTGTTACTAATCGTATAAACTAAAAGTAAAAAATTATTAAATTTGTTGTTTTGATATGTAAATTGATTGAAACCACCCTGTAGTGGAGATTAGTGTGAGGGTAGATGGCCCCGTGTAGTCTGTAGGGGTCGCTAAGAAGGTGGAGGACATCGAGTGGAGTGTTGACACGATCCGTTCTCATTATTTCCCTTCGGTCGGTTTCACTCTTATTTTCCCTATTTTTATCATCAAAGACTGTCACCAAACTCTTGTCGATGTGGAAACTCAAGCTGAAAGATATTATCTCCAGTGAAAATACCGAAAATCCACAAAAAATTAATAGTACTTATATCTTACCTTATGTTTTCCTCATTTATTTCTTTTAAAAATGCTTCTTTTGCTTATTTATTGTACCTGTTTATTATTTTTATATTTTGCCATGTATTAGTTTTGGTTATTTAAAAAAATCTTTTTTGTTACTTTATTATGTGTGTTTCAGTCTTGTAAACCTTAATCCCATGTCCCAAAATGAGAAATAGAAATTACTCATCGGGAACATATACATATATGACTTAGGTATGAAATATGTTTTGAAAAAAAAAAAAAATATCTATATATATATATATATATATATATATATATATATATACATATATATATATATATATATATATATATATATATATATACATACATATATATATATATACATATATATATATTATATATATATATATATATATATATATATATATATATATATATATATATATATATATATATATATATATATATATATATATAAAGTAAATCCTTCTATATCCTTAAGATGGGTATCGCATTATCGCAGCATTAACCAGCGAAATTACTGAAATGAGTAATTTAAAATTAAGCTACAATTTAAAAATCTTAACTCCATTTACAGTTCCCTCCGATAACGCGATACTTATCTCGTTATAGGGGAGTTTACTTCTTCCAACCCTAATCCGCACCTGATGGTGCATAGGGTAGGTACTGTATCGTATAGAAGCAGTGTTTAACACGAAGAAAAGGTGATCAGCCCCAAGCTTCAGGTACTAGTCCAAGGTTATATTAAATAAAACCTCCCTTGGAAACGAACCCGGGACCTAATGCTCTAACCACTACACTAAGGAGGCGTAAAAAATGGATGTATATAACTTCCAAAATTTGAGTAGTGTTGTTGTCAATCATGGGTTGAATGGTGAATGTTACACTTGTATAAAATGATCCTTTGAACCAGTCTATGACACGTCGTAAACCCTAAAATCACTCAGAATTTCATATTCTTAATCACCTATGTTTAAATGTCAAATTCATTATTATTTTAATTACAGTTTCATTCGATAAATAAATAGTACACAATTTCCTTTAGTCTGTAAGGCTTCCCACAAAACCCCGCCATTTACATTTTCATCTCGTGATGACGTCATTAAAAGAGCGGGAAATCTTTTCCATAGATATGGAGAATAAAAGAAGCGGCGCTGACGTCACAATAGTTGGCGGGTCGCCGAGTTGGAGTTGATGACGCGGCGATTTGGCTAAACAAGGGCCACTTCACATCTATTCAAAGGCCTCTTCTATGGTCTAAAGGGGTAATGCAGCATTCACACGGGAGAAATTACAAAAAAAATATTAATTAAAACACAGTATTCATGTTCCATATTTAGGCAACCAGAAACTGCTGAAATGCGAATGCTTAGATAGTCAGCTGAAGTGTCGCTTAGAGACAAAATAAAGATTATAAAATGAAACAACTTAGTTTTAACTACTTTTTTATTGGTACAGTTTATCCAACCGGCTTCGATAAGAACCTTGTCATCATCAGGGTTTATATGGTTTTATTTTTGTATGGTGTACGGAGTGCGTGGAAGTTTTTGGTAAGGGAATTGTAATTAATTATGAGTATTTCAATGTTTTAGAATTTAGTACATAAACCCTGAGGATTACAAGGTTTATGTCGAAACCGATTGGATAAAGTGTATTAATAAATAAGTGGTTAAAACAAAGTCTGAGTTACAAACAATGTCAAAGTTATGTCCGCCTCCGTAGTGTAATGGTCAGCACGCTCGGCTACCGTTCTGGAGGTCCTGGGTTCGATTCCCAGGGGGGGTCAACTAAATATAATTGATTTTTCACTGTTATATTTATACAATATTACCCTGGACTGGTACCTGAAGCGGAGGGCTGATCACCATTCCTTCATGTGTAAACGATCAAGGTAACACTGCGTTTATATGAAGCAGTGCCCTATGCACCATTGGGGTGCGGATAGGGGTTTTATTATTTATTTATTATTAATTAATTAAAAGTATTTCAATGTTCTAGAATTTAGTACATAAACCCTGAGGATTACAAGGTTCATGTCGAAACCGGTTGGATAAAGTGTATTAAAAAATAATTGGTTAAAACAAAGTTGTTTAATTTTATACAGTTTATAAAATGTGCCTCAAAGTATTTGTGAAAAACATTCAAGAAACAAAATAAAGAGTTCAGACATTCGTGGAAGCCTGGCTGTAACGGGTAAGGTAGAGGAAAAGCAGTTGAGATGGTACTGGCACATAGGACGCAGAGAACCTGAACATATTGTAAACCAGACGATTGCCATGGATCTTTCTCGAAAGACATCTAGAGGAAGATCAAAAAAATCATGCTGCGGAAATATCACATGATTCGAAGGCATGACCTAGGTGACGTTGTATATGATAGAAGGACCTACAGCCTGAGGACGAGGAGAGCTGATCCCAACAATCTACAAAGACGATAAGTTGGGATGGAGCTAGGAAGAAGAAGATGCATGTTTAATATTTGGCGAAAGCGAATCCGTCTTCATCGTGTAGTGGAATCGTTTGATTACCACACATGAGGTACTTGGTTCAATTCCTGAAGGATTAATTCGAATTAAAACTAGTTTAATTAAGATTAGTTTTAATTTGTACCAGAAGATGAAAACAACTGTCGTTTTCGAAACTAGTCGTAAATAAAAATAAAACTCGATAAAGTGGTATATTCAAGTGTTTAATTTTATATATTTATATGTATATTATATAAATATAAATATATATATATATATATATATATATATATATATATATGTTTATATATATATATATATATATATATATATATATATATATATATATATATATATATATATATATATATATATATATATATATATATATATATATATATATATATTTATATATATATATATATATATATATATATATATATATATATATATATATATATATATATATATATATATATATATATATATATATATATATATATATATATATATATATATATATATATATATATAAAGTGTATGAATATTTGAAATTTAACTTTTTAATGTTTCTTATGAAATTGTAACCCAACGATTTGTTGGATTTTGATTGGTATCCATTTCACTGGTCCTTTATATTTTTTGTACTTGTATTTCGTTTTTTCCAAGGCACATTTCCATCTTTAAGTATTTAATCGTGAAAAGAAAGAAATTCTTCGAATTCGGTGTTTACAATTCCAGGTATAAGGGTTTCCTAAAAATAGGGAGTAATACTGATTTTCTGCTTTATTATTTTCGACCCAATTTTCCAACGCCTCCTACAAATCAAATACGCGCCATGACTTGACTTTGACAACTTCGCAATAGCAGTTATCGGTAAATCGAGTGAATACCTATGTACATCAAGATTAATATGTTTTTTTAAGGATTAGCAAACGAAAGCAGGTTGGGTATGGTGTATGACACGATCGATTTAACACAGCATCGATTCGATTTGGTGCATCGATACACCACTTGGGAGCGAATAAGCCCCAGAAGTAGATTAAATATAGTCATATTTTCTTATTTTGTTTTTACCTTATGTTTTTTATATTTTCTCATTTGTTTATTTTAAATATGCTTCTTACCTTTTGTTTTCTCATTTGTTTCTTTTAAACATGCTTCTCGTGCCTATTTATTATACCTGTTTATTGTTTTTATATTTTGCCATGTATTAATATTAGTTTTGGTTATTTAAAAAAATATTTTTTGTAACTTTATTATTTGTGTTCCAGTCTTGTTGACCTTAATCCCATGTCCCAAAATGAGAAATAGAAATTACTCATGGGGAATATTATATTTATATAAATATGACTTATGTATGTTATATGTTTTGAAATAAATAAATAAATAAATACAAATCTCTGTAGGCGGTAATACGTACGTGGAAATTTATAACACGGACAATAGTGTGCGTATCCCAAAACACGGAAATCAAATATGTGATAAGATCGTTTTGACCGCGTTTGGCTAGTATGCTGGATGTGCCGATTGCCAGATGAAATAAAAGTGTTTTTTACTCTAGTATTTATTTAATACATACTGCCCTGGAGCCTACCTGAAGCACAGGATTGATAACCTTGCCTTCAAGTAATAAACGATCAACTTGACATTGCATCAATTTGATGCAGTGTCCTTTGCACAGTTGGATGCCGATAAGTGTCAGTAGTTAGAAGTTATTTTTGTTATGTTTTTCGATCATTTACGTCATGTTTTTATTTTTACTTCATTATTCTAAGAGGTGACGAATTATGAATTTTCCCTTTTGACAAACACGTCGGATGCGGTCTAGAAGGCAGTGCTCGCATCTCTGCAGGCACCTGCCTTATCGACTCGTGTAGATTACGTCTCGGGCTGCCTTGTGTGTCGAGTGTGGTCGAGTGGCCGCGGCCTGGAGTGGCCTCGAGTGTTCGTTATCGGGGAAAATCGGCGGGAAGCATACAAGATGGCGGCCGAGTGGGTCGTGACGTCACCGCAACTTCGTTATTTTTAGGGGGCAATTATAAAAAAAAATATTGAAAAGATACTAAGAAGACGTGCAAGAAACGTGCATTGTCACGCATCTTTTTCATGTTTTGGATTATAGATATAAACCCTAGAATACTAAACTGTCGTAAAAAATACGACGGAAAAATGAGGATTCCTAGAAAAAACCATGTTCGCGTCGTTTTTGCACCGAAATTCGTCATTATAATACACGAGGACATAATAGAATACACGTGGAGTCGATAAACGCAACTAAGATTGGAGTAAGGTCCTTGCAATATACTTCCTAAAGCCAATCAGGGATCCAAAATAAATTAACTGAAAAAATACTTTATGGAAAGATTTTTGTTTAGCGATTAGTTATATTTTCTCATTTGTTTTCTTTAAACATGCTTCTTAACTTATGTTTTTTATATGCCTATTTACTATACCCGTTAATTGTTTATTTTATATTTAGCCCTGTGTTTTTTTTTAGTTAGTTTTGTTTAATTTTTTATCTTTTTTTTATAAACTTTCATATTTGTGTTTCAAACTTGTCAACCTAAATCCTATATTCGAAAATGAGAAATGGGAATTACTCAATGCGTGTATTATATATCGCTCACTCCTTTCAACAACGTCATAAAAACAAAAAAAAAAATTTTTAGTTGCGCATGTTTTCGGGATGCCTATACCTATACAATGTACTATATCCCAGCAAAAGCGGCATATTTTAAACATAATATTTACCCGCTACAGGGTAGAAAGTGTTGTTTTTGCATTTTAAAGAAAAGGTAATGTTTTTGAATTAATATAAACCCTGATGATGACAAGGTTCTTGTTGAAACCGGTAGGTTAAATTGTATTCATAAAAAATGTTTATAAGAAAGTTATGTCATTTTATAAAGTTTATAAAATGTGCCACAAAGTATCTGCGAAAAATATTCAAGAAATGGCTTTATTTTTATTAATGTAACTATTTTTGTTAATGTAATGTAAAGTTTATTCTTGCTAATGTAACTATTTTTTATAATATACTTTTTTAAATGAAAATCTGTACAATTCCCAAACAAATAAAATAAATAAAAGAGATGGTGTGACGACATTATCGCTGTGGGGGGTAGAAACTGGCTGCAAGAAGCAACCGACCGGAAGAAACGGAAGAGGAAGAAGCCTATATCCGGCAGAGGAGGTCAGAGGGCTCATAAAGAAGAAGAAGTACAGATGTTTAGAAAATTAATTAAAATTATTAAAAAAAACTTATGGAACCATATTAAATACAGATATAAGGGATGCAAGATCCGTTGACTTAAAAAAAACATATTAAAAAATAATAAAAAGTAATGGGTTAAAGTACTCACAGCTTTCCATCTGTAGCTTGCATTCCTGCGTGTCATGGGGGTAGATGAGGAAGTTCATGGCGCAGGAGAGCTTGAGGGTGAGCTTCACCATGTACAAGATGGTCTTGTCCTTGTACAACCAGAGGTAGTGGTTCGGTATGGTCATGGTCTGAAACGTCACCGACTTGGCGTTCTTGAAGAACGAGTCTGGTCTCCACATGTGCTTCAGCCAGTCCACTTCCAGTAATCTAAATCAATAAATGGACCACATGAGATTTTCATAATGGCAGCCTGGCAACCATGGATATAGTGAGATTTGCCAACCTGGTGATTTTACAGAAAGGTCGCTCCACCATGAGCCTTCATGATTAATTACGAAAAGGTATTGTTTAATTTTCTTTTTAAATATACTAAATATTTATCAAATGGAGAAAAAACATTAAAAAACATAAAAAGATCAGTTGCACAGTAAAAAATTCAAAAACTGGGTTGATATTTATTTTTAATGCATTGTATTATATTTTTAAACTTTAAAAACGATCTCCTGAAAAATCAAGTTTTTTGATATTATATATGACGTTGTTGAAAGGAGTGAGCGAAATATATTATAGACCATTGAAAAATTATTTAATTGTAGTAATTATTATCCGTCTCAGTAGTGTAATGGTCGGCACAGTTCTGGAGGTCCCGGGATTGATTTCCAGGGGGTGTCAAATAAATATAAATGATTTTTCAGTCTAATATTTATTCAATACTACCTTGGCCTGGTACCTGATGCGGAGGGCTAATCACCTTTCCGTCATGCTTTAACCATCAAGATGACACTGCGTGACGCAATTTGTGGCGAAAATTATAACATCTTCGGAAAGGATGATTAATTTTGCGTCAACCTGTATAAACAAAAAAAATACCCGAGACTCTCGCGCGTTAGAAGTTAAACTTTTTAGGATCTAGAAACAGTATATTTTATGCATTGTTCTTTTTGTATTTGTATACCATTTTATCATATCAGGATTAGAAAATGGTTATGTGAAATTTCATCGATGAAAATCTCTCTTAATTTTTCATTCGAACCCTTATCCGCACCCCAATGGTGCACAGGGCACTGCATCATATAAACGCAGTGTTATCTTGATCGTTAACATACGAAGGAAAGGTGATCAGCCATCCGCTTCAGATACCAGTCCAGGGTAATATTGAATAAATATTAGAGTGAAAAAATCACTTCTTTTTATTTGACCCCCCCTAGGAATCGAACCCGGGATCTCCAGTACGGTAACCGAGCGTGCTGACCATAACACTACGGAGGCGGACAGCACTCTTAAACAAATGATATATTTCTTTTATTCGTCAATATCATCTTAGAAACAAATTACGGGTTTATGATCGCTGAAGGAAGATGAAAATAATTTAAACTGTCAATTTTCTAAATAATGAGGGAATACTCGGCTATCCAAACTTAAAACACAGTAAGGGACATTTTTTTGTAGTACGTTTTTTTTCCATTTTTGGACTAAGTGGCATCTACTTAGTCCAAAAATGCAAAAAAAAAACATACTACAAAAAAAATGTCCCTTACTGTGTTTTGAGTTTGGACAGCCGTACTGCGTCGATGGTAGTGCTTGGATCTGGTTGTAGACTGACCATTGCCAGCGTACAATTTGTAACTGGTGTCGGGTTGTAGTCCCGTGGTTAGTGTCGCGGACTCTTAGTTAGAGTTTCTCGGTTCGAACCCACTGTACCTCAATTCGATACCTATTTCTGATAATAGGCTCACAGCAATAGTATGAAATTGAAATATTTGTGTAAATAATAAAAATACAAATATTTCTCCTTTTAATAAAAAAAGATACCGAGATTTCCATATTCTTCTTAATCTATATTGAGATACCTACCAAAAATGTTAATGTTAGTTTGTTCGAAGGACTCGTCTCAAGCTGATAGAGGGAAGTCAATTGAATTAAACATTGAAATAACACTGACTCAATGAAACGCAGTGCCCTATGCACCATTGGTTGTGTAAGAAGCAGAAGAATACTCAAATTCGTTGGTTGGGGATATGGGTAAGAGGAAGAATGCTCAAATTCGTCCATTCTCAAGTTTATTTTACGTATGAAACGAATCCGAAAAGTTTTTCCGTTATTTTCCGAACCGTGAAATTAGAGGAATGTAAGGAGCTACCGACCTGTACTCTGACGTCATGTTTTCAGGAAGTCGCAGCCGGAAATCCTTCCACGTCTGAGCAAAGAAGATGTCCGCTGCATATGTCTGTAACGGAAATGACGAACTGCATATAAGTACTCACTACTCGATGGGCTACTGACTAAAAACGCATTTTTTATAAAGGGTATTCTTACGATACCTATATTAAAAACATTATAATCAAGACGACTCTTGATTAAATTATAAAATAAATACTTAGTTATTTATATTGTCTTATTTATTAGTATTTCCAGAATTATATATTTTCTTAATTATTGATATTTTCTGAATTATGTCTATATATATACCTGAATATATTTCTGAATTATGTCTATATATATCTGTATGAAATATAATAATTATTGTCTTAGTTATCGATTATTGTCTTATTGTCTTTGTCCGCCTCCGTAGTGTAAAGGTCAGCACGCTCGGCCACCGTTCTGGAGGTCCCGGGTTCGATTCCCAAGGGGGGTAAAATAAATATAAGTGATTTTTTCACTGTAATATTTATTCAATATTACCATGGACTGGTACCTGAAGCGGAGGGCTGATCACCTTTCCTTCATGTGTAAACGATCAAGATAACACTGCGTTAATATGACACAGTGCCCTATGCACCATTGGGGTGCGGATAAGGGTTTAATTATTATTATTATTATTAGTTATCGATATTTTCTGAATTATTTATTGCCTTAGTTATTGATATTTTTTTAATTATAGACATTTTCTTAGTTATTGATATTTTCATAATTATTTATCTTCCCGAATGATGCCGATGATTTTTTTAAATCATCGGTATTTTCCGAATTATAAATATTTTGTTCCTTACAATTTTTTTTAATAATGTCATTTTCTGAATCACACACATTTTCTGTTTTTTTTATATTCAAAGAATTAAAAGTATTTTTAAAATTATTTAAATATATAAATTTATTTATATTTTTGGATATATTTTTGAGTAGGTTAAAACACGAACTATTGAAAATACACGTATAGATTGCATATTTAGATAAAAACATTCCACAATATTTTTACTGTATTTAAATCTTTGTTCACAAACCTAAGTGGACAAACCCAGATTTGAGAACAAATATTTGGACACACTCAAAATATTGAGGATTTTTGGAAATTAAAAGTTGTTGTTTGCAAAACAAAACAATATATCGCTCACTCCTTTCAACAACGTCATTTATAAAAAAAACTTGATTTTTTAGGAGATCGTTTTTAAAGTATAAAAATATAATTATTTTTTTTTTAAATAAATACCAACCGACTTTTTTAACTTCTTACTGTGCAACAGATCTTTTTAGGTAAATTTTGAATGTTTTTTCTCCATTTGAAAAATATTTAGTATATTTAAAAAAATAATGAAACAATACCTTTTCTTCAAAACGCAAAAATAACTCTTTCTGCCCTGTAGCGGGTAAATATTAAGTTTAAAATATGCCGCTTTTGCTGGGATATAGTACATTTTCTGGGCATTCCGAAAACATACACATCTGAAAATTGAATTTTTGATATTTGACGTTGTTGAAAGGAGTGAGCGATGTGTAATATAAACATCAAATTATAAAATTAAAATAATAAATAATTTAAACTTAAAATAATATAACACAGATAATAATCATCATATTATTATATAAATATAAAATCGCATTTTTTGCTTGAAAAAGGGGTAAATACACCAAGGTCTCTAAATTATTCAGTCAAGGAACAATTGTGAAGCATGGTTCAATATTAGAACAGGAATACTGTGGATCGTAAGAATTATATTTACAATCCCTCAGAATCAACCCCTACTTGCCACCCCTGAAGCCTTACCACTCTTCCCACCCCCTATTTACTTACATTTCCAAAGATTGAAAGCCTTCGACAAAAGCGGAAACGGATATTAGGAACACGAATTTAAGACCTCAAACCGCCAGTCAGCCATTTTCAATTTCATTTTAAAAATCAAAGGACGATCAGCGGGAATTTAATTTCTGAGGCGTTTGGTAGATGAGACGAAAATTTCCTCATTGATGTAACTATCATCTTACTAAGAGTAAAAAGCATTCATTTGGATAACTATGTTATACTTTTTTATATAGTGTTATATTTGTTATTTACTTTGCTTTTTTTAGATGGGAATTGCATTTATTATGTACCTTGCTATGTACAAGGTCTATAGATCATTTAGTGGATTTAAAAACCCATAAAATAACTAGGTACCTACCTATACATTTTATTAAGTACTTACAAATAGTACCTACATAAAACAGTTCTACCACCAGATGTCGCATGCGTCGCACAGAATTAAACAAAAGACTTCCGATAATATTATTAACTGTCAGAATCAGATAGATAGATAGATAGATAGATATAAAAATTATTATAAAGATAAATTAAGAATAAACTTTAATTACAAAGCAACACATTGTTTATTTTATTATTATACGCCCACTTTACATATTATTTACACCCAATTTATAAAGAAAAATATTACCACGTTATATATATATATATATATATATATATATATATATATATATATATATATATATATATATATATATATATATATATATATATATATATATATATATATATATATATATATATATATAGTCATATTTTCTTATTTTGTTTTTGCCCTATGTTTTTTTTTTATATATTCTCATTTGTTATTTTTTCTCATTTTTTATATTTTCTCATTTGTTTATTTTAAATATGCTTCTTATGCCTATTTATTATACCTATTTATTGTTTTTATATTTTGTCACGTATTAGTTTTGGTTATTTAAAAAAAATATTTTTTGTAACTTTATTATTTGTGTTCCAGTCTTGTTAACCTTAATCCCAAGTCCCAAAATTAGAAAAAGAAGTTACTCATCGCGAATATTATATATGATTTATGTATGTAATATGTTTTGAAAAAATAAATAAATAAATATTTTTAAAGAATCTGAGATAGATGAGAATAAATAATAATTAATAACAAAATCATATATAATTTTACCATGGAGTTCTCATCAATGGAGTCTAGGCCCATGACAGTAACGTGAAAGTACACGACTGTGGGATGTCCTTCGTCCTTCTTGGGAGGTCGCATCTTGTCATACTGCTTTGGATCCTCGGGAAGGATTTCTTGGAATGTCAAACTGGACCTAAGAAAAAACATGTTATGAAGTATGTGATAATTAAATTTACATAAAAACTACAAAAAACGTTAAATTATTTTTAAAATGTGGTGTTGGAGGCGCAGGCTACGAATTCCATGGACTGCTAGACGCACCAATGAGTCCATTCGCCAGGAACTACGCTTGGATGGCTTGACTCTGGCCAATGTCTGTACACAACGGATTCTCCAGTTGTTTGGACACGTTGCGCGTGGCAACGAGGATAGCCTGGAACGACTGGTTGTGATCGGTAGCCTGGAGGGGAAGAGAGGGAGAGGCAGATCCCCACACGATGGACCGATCAAGTTAAGGCAGCAGCAGGCACCTCGGTGGTTGGAGCGCTACGTGCAGCGCAGTCAACGAATAACTGGAGAAGAATCATTGCTTCTGCAAGGGTCACAACCCTCAGTAATGAGGAATAAGACGGAGAAGAAGATAATTAAAATATTGTAATAAATACAAGATATTTATGGCAATCTCTTCATCGATGTAACACATCGTTGTATAGTCATTTCTTGTCTGTCTATGAATAAATAAATACAGAATTATACCATAATCTTTATAAAATTAAACAACTTTATTCTAAGCACATTTTTATTTTTAATTAATATTTTACTTAGTAAATACCACTATTTCTTAAAATCTACTGTGACACGTGTTTCGATGCATTCCGCATCATTTTCAAACACCGAAACACATGTCCGCATGAAAATGATGCGGAATGCATCGAATCTCGTGTCACAGTAGATTTTAAGAAATAGTGGTATTAACTAAGTAAAACATTAATTAAAAATGGATAGATTTTACCACAAAGTGACTGCCGAATCAATTGATGACACTTTTTTATTATTAGTACACTTTAACCAATTGGTTTCGACAAGAACCTTGTCATTATATTTTTTAAATCATATGGTGTAACGGAGTGTGTGGAAGTTTTTGGTAAGGGAATGTTATTAACTATGAGTATCTTTTTAAATGTTTTAGAATTTAATGAACCCTGATGATGACAAGGTTCTTGTCGAAACCGGTTGGTTAAAGTGTACTAATAATGAAAAAGTGGTTGAAACAAAGTTGTTTAATTTTTTTTATTAAAACCCTTACCGCACCCCAATGGTGCATAGGGCACTGCTTCATATAAACGCAGTGTTATCTCGATCGATTACACATGAAGGAAAGGTGATCAGCCCTCCACTTCAGGTACCAGTCCAGTGTAATATTGAATAAATATTAGAGTGAAAAAATCACTTATATTTATTGAACCCCCCTGGGAATCGAACCCGGGACCTCCAGAACGGTAGCCGAGCATGCTGCCGACCATGCTGACTACGGAGGCGGAGTCCGCCTCCGTTTAATTTTATAAAGATTATAAAATGTGCCACAAAGTATCTGCGAAAAACATTCAAGAAATTATTCCATAATTTAATAAATAATAATTTGAATTAATATTGACGTCATAATTATCTCGCACTCGCGACATTTAAAATGTTGAATGCTTCATCATTTGTATCTCTCTAACTTGTCTTTAGATTTCAGCAAAAATAAAAATGGAGCTGGTTTAGGTAAACAAAAAGTCTTAACAAGGTGATGATGACGATGATGGTATATAGATGATGTTATGATATAGTTTAGGTCACAATACGATTAAGTTCCTTACTGGGCATAGCAGAGGTCTGTCGAAGCCAGCAGAATGTTGGCACACACTAGTAACGCGATCCACACCCATCTCATCCATTTGGTCGCCATGATGGGGCCCATGCAGTCACATCACACACGGGGCTGTCACAGAGCTGTCACGGCAGTCACAAGGCTATCACGGGGCTGTAAAGGCCGTCACAAGGCTATCACGGGGCTGTCACGGGGTTATCACAGAGCTGTCACGGACCGTCACAAGGTTATCACGGGGGTGTCACGGGCCGTCACACCCCGTCACTCGCGACATAGGATTGTCCACTATTACCACCTGCGATAAAGATATGATGATTAAAGATTTTAAACTAATATTGGAACTATCCCATATAGGTTTCAAATTATTTTAAACATATCGTAGTCGTACAGGAGAAAGTGACCAACTAACAAAACATAAAATATTCATGAGGGCAATTCAAGTCACATTTGCTTGGCAAGAAAATAAACATCAATGCAGTTAGTCATTTTTACCAAGTCTATATATTATACTTACAAGTTTAAAATCCTATGTGTTTTTTTCAGGGCAATATTAAGCTACAAAGATATCAAATAGTCAATGATGCACTTGATCACTTTCTCCTGTATGACTACGATATGGAAAACAGAAAAAAATGCAAACCTTTTTTTAAAAAAAAGATAAATATTTGTGTTTTTATTATTTAAAAAAATACTTGAATACGTGAATGTTACACGTGTGTAAAGTGAAGATTAGTTTAGGTTAGGTGAGATTGCCTTTAAGATTAGGTTATTATATAGGGAAGGAACGTAAGGCTGAGATATGCATTATTGATAAAAAAAATGAAAGAGAAGTTTTTATTTTCACAAAAACACTTTCATATTTCATTATCCAGTGAGCCTAAGAGGCTTATTCTTAGAAATAGGTATCAAATTGTGGTAGAGTGGGTTCGAACCGAGAAATTCTGACTTGAGAGTCCGCGACACTAACTAAACTAACGACAAAAGTAACTGCTTCCCTTTAGTTACATCTCTAGTTTTAACCATAGTTATTTTATTTATTGTTTCGGCATTAACTTTGTGGTAAGACATGTTACAATGATTAAAGAAAACACTTCGTTTTTTACCACTTGGGTTTTATTATAGACTACATGTTTCAGAAGTTAAACTTCCATCATTCAGGTCTGTATAATAACTTAAATATAAAATATAAAATTGTTCTATAAATAAGGAGAGGGGAAAGTAAGGGGAAGGGGTTAGTCAAGGGACGGAATTTGAAAACAAAGGAAAAATGGAAAGCAATGGCGAAGAATTTTGAAACAATATATTATTTAATAAATTATTATTAGAATTCATTTTTTTTTTTGTATTTAACCATAGTTGTTTGATTTACAACATTTTGAGTGTGTACAAATTCTTCATCTATGTTGAGATGTCAAAAAATGATATGAAAAATTAATCCTATAATTAGAGATAATCCAGATTAGTGAACAAGTATTTGTCACACTCAAAATGTTGTATTTTAATTTTAATTCTTTTTAATATATTTTTTTTCTTCTTGGATTAAGATGCATATAATTCATTGAATTAAATTATCTGATTTGATTTGATTATCCTCTCGTCCGACCAAAGATCCACCATTCAATTGATCTGGTATTTATGAACAGATATATCCATATTCTTCTTCATCTTTGATGAGATGTCAAAAATTTATAGTTGTTTGAAGTCTTAATAACTTATCATTTCATTTTAAAGCATAGAAAGATAATTGAACACAAATTTCTTTACACTAGCTTTACAAAAGTTTGAATTTCCGTTTGATATTACATAAGGGGGTTTTATAACGTCCAGAGGCGTAATCGCCACTTGTCCATACCACTTTGGGGTTATTTGCAGCAAGAAAAGTAATGGGAATACTTGAAACCGAGCGAAGAGCGATGGAGGGTGCGTTTGTAAGAAAGGAATTGAACTGTGAAACGGGGTGAGGGTAGAACATCGGGTTAATTTTTTTATTAAAAAAATATTTGTATAAATTTTGAAATATATCATCACTGTAATAATAAACCAAGAAAATATATGTGGATGTATAAAAATATACAAACACATATATTTTCAGCACGCTCGTCTACCGTTCTGGAGGTCCCGGGTCCGATTACCAGGGGGGGTCAAATAAATATAAGTAATTTTTTTTAACTCAAATATTTCTTCAATATTACCCTAGACTGGTACCTGAAGTGGAGGGCTGATCACCTTTCCTTTGTGTGCAAACGATCAAGATAACACTGCGTTTATATGACGCAGTGCCCTATGCACCATTGGGGTGCGGATAAGGGTTTTATTTTTATTATTTTATTATGATCCCTGTAATAATTAACCAGGAAAATATATGTGTATGTGTAAAAATATAAATAATAATGTCCTATATTAGCTTGTGCTATATGTTGTTGACATCTCAACATAGATGAAGAAAAATATGAAAGTCTATGTATTTATATATATATATATATATATATATATATATATATATATATATATATATATATATATATATATATATATATATATATATATATATATACATATATATATATATATATGTATATATATATATATACATATATATATATATATATATATATATATATATATATATATATATATATATATATATATATATATATATATATATATATATATATATATACACACATACATATGTTACACGTGTGTTAAGTTTATACTTTTTTTTTATTCGATTTTTCAGGTGATCGTTTTTAAAGTGTAAAAATATAATTGTGTTAAAAATAAATATCAAGCCGCTTATTGAACTTTTTACTGTGGAACAGATCTTTTTAGGTAAAACCTGAAGGTTTTTACTCCATTTGAAAAATATTAAGTAAAAGAAAATTATTAAACAATACATTTTCATCAAAATGCAAAAACAACATTTTCTGCCTGTAGCGGGTTAAAACTTATTTAGTTAAAAATTATTTAGTTAAAAATATGCCGCTTTTGCTGGGTACAATACATTTTCTGGGGATTCCGAAAACACGCACAAAATTGGTGAATTTTTATATATGACGTTGTTGAAAGGGGTGAGCGACATGTATATATAACAGATTTTAAGAAATAGTGGTATTTACCAAGTGAAACTTAAATTAAAAAGGATAGATACTAACTACTATGTGACTATCAAATTAATTAATGAAATAAATATGTTATATGTATATATTATATGAATTATTATACTTTATATGCATGTAGGTAACATAATTCTAAAATTCCGAAAAGTTAATATTATACAGGTAGATTCCGAAAAGGTTAAAAGGTTATGTTAACTGAAGTTATGAAAAAAATGATGTCGTAATTTTTCATTATCTTCTTAGGTGTCATAATTAATAGTTATTTGCAATTTTTAAACTGTGCCAAAAACCAAATAAATAAAATGTGTCAGGTTGTGGTCCCGTGGTTAGTGTCGCGGACTCTTGAGTCAAAGTTTCTGGGTTTGAGCCCACTCTACCATAATTTGATACCCATTTATAATAATAATCCGCTTAGGCTCACAGAAATAGTATGAAATTTAAGTATTTTGGTAAGCAGTAAAAAAACTGATATTTCTCTTTAAAAATGAATAGATATTACCACAAAGTGACTGCCGAATCAAAGAAATAAATATATATAATATTTATATCCGCACCCCAATGGTGCATAGGGCACTGCGTCATATAAACGCAGTGTTATCTTGATCGTTCATGCATGAAGGAAAGGTGATAAGCCCTCCGCTTCAGGTACCAGTCCAGGGTAATATTGAATAAATATAACAGTGAAAAAATCACTTATATTTATTTTACCCCCCTTGGGAATCGAACCCCTTGGGAATCGAACCCGGGACCTACAGAACGGTAGCAGAGCGTGCTGACCATTACACTACGGAGGCGGACTTAAATTAATAACTTTATACAATATTTAAAAGTAAACAATTTTTCAAAACCAATACTTACTATTTTTCCCAAAACCTTGTTTTAAATCCGAAAATTTTGTATGTTCTTAATCCACTCGTGAAAATAAAAACCGATTACTGAAAACCTGAAAAATGATATTTCAGGATGACGTACAATAAAAGGTTCTGCTTTGTCTGAAGGTTTGTCCACTGGAGTCATCCCTCAGTAAGATTCAGAGGTAAATTATAATGGGAGGGGTCTGTGACAGATTGGGGGTGACGCATGAGGAGAATGAACAGTACTGTCGTACTATGTAAAGATGTGTTATCAAATTGTCGGAGAACTGAACAAAATACAATCTTAAAAACTGTGGGTAAAATTTCCAAAAGTAAAGATTGAATTCTACTTTTATTTACATATATATATGATAATATGTGACGCGTTTCGTCTTATTAAGACATTATCAAACATGTAATGGAGTGTTTGATAATGTCTTAATAAGACGAAACGCGTCACATACCATATAATAAATGTTAAATTCAATCCAATAACCATTGGATTGAATTATACTGTTATTTACATTTATATGATAATATGTGACGCGTGTATATATATATATATATATGTATATATGTATATATATATATATATATATATATATATATATATATATATATATATATATATATATATATATATATATATATATATATATATATATATATATACATATATATATATATATATATATATATATATATATATATATATATATATATATATATATATATATATATATATATATATATATATATATATATATATATATATATATATATATATATATATATATATATATATATATATATATATATATATATATATATATATATATATATATATATATATATATATATATATATATATATATATATATATATATATATATATATATATATATATATATATATATATATATATATATATATATATATATATATATATATAAACACTCGTATATATGTATTTATATTTTTGACAGTAAAACAACTAATCTCATATAACACATGAAAGCACCTCCCAGCAATGCACAAAAATCACAATAACCACACTTTATAGAAACGCATGTAGAACTAAAAATTCCAAAACACAGAAACACATCAAACAAAACTACATACATCTTTTGGTCAAAATAACTGTGATTTGCAATAAATTCATACAACCCGCTTCCACAATCCATCAAGTCATTAAAAAAAGAAACAGAGTATAAATGAAAAATGGAGATAGATTTCGCTCACTCCTTTCAAGAACGTCATAAATCAAAAATCATCAATTTTCAGTTGTGCGTGTATTCGGAATGCCCATAAAATGTACTGTATTCCAGCAAAAGCGGCATTTTTTTAACTTAATATTTACCCGCTACAGGGCAGAAAGTGTTGTTTTTGCATTTTGATGAAAAGGTATTGTTTAATTATTTTTTTAAATATACTAAATACTTTTCAAATGGAGAAAAAACCTTCAGGTCTTACCTAAACAGATCTGTTGCACAGTAAAAAGTTCAAAAAGTCGCTCGATATTTATTTTTAATGCATTTCATCATATTCTTAAACTTTAAAAACGATCTGAAAAATCAAGTTTTTTTTATATATGACGTTGTTGAAAGGAGTGAGCGATTTGTAGATCTGAAATACATAGATCGTATTATTCGGGCATGTCGTATTTCAATGCGTGTCATAAACAATTTTCTCCATATAGTTTCATAATAAATATTGTAAAATGTACGCTCGGCAAGAGGAAATTCAGAAAGCACATTACATTAATTTTTTTTTATTTTTTATTTATTGGCAAAGCACCGAAAAATGGATGATACATGCCATACTAGTGATTTTACTTAAACAATTTTTTTTAACGATTTTTCTTGGGGTTACACGTTTTTGCCATACTTTTTTACATGTTTAGTGACCGCACTATTAATATTTTTGGAGTTAATTGATAAAAAGTGTTGGACATTCAGCGGGAAGGACAAACCCTCCCACCGAATGTCCTGAATGAACTCGAGGTTAGGGAGTAAGGGGCAGTTAAAAAATATGTGGTCAGCAGTCTCATCCTCCTCTCCACTTAATTTTAAATTATGCGTATGAGAAAATATAAATAAATAAACACGGATATCATCAATCTATTACACAGTTTTAACTAAAAGATCATTAACACCCTACCTTAAGGTCCCAAGAGGATAATACATCAGGTAACAGTGTACTATTTTTTATATACTTATATATCCTTTTAAAATTCTGGATTAATACAGTTGAATTGAAATTCACACGACCTCCTCCATACATTCGCCAAAAGTATAACCGGGAGTTAAACCTGTGAACGTTTTAAAAGGACTCCCAAGATATAAATAATACTACTTCAGTCAGGGGCGGATTTTATATTTTAAGGTTATTTTTTGGTCAGTATTTTTGTCAATAATATTTATAATTGTTGCATTTTCGCGTGCTTAAAATACAATCAAACATATCGCTCACTCCTTTCAAGAACGTCATAAATAAAAATAAAAATATTTTTCAGGAGAACGTTTTTAAAGTTTAAAAACGTAATACAATGTATTAAAAATAAATATCAAGCCACTTATTGAGCTTTTTACTGTGCAACAGATCTTTTTAGGTAAAACCTGAAGGTTTTTTCTCCATTTGAAAAATATTAAGTACATTTAAAAAAATAATTAAACAATACCTTTTCTTCAAAATGCAAAAACAACACGCTCTGCCCAGTAGCGGGTAAATATTAAGTTTAAAATATGCCTCTTTTGCTGGGATATAGTACATTTTCTGGGCATTCCGAAAACATGCACAACTGAAAATTGACAATTTTTGATTTATGACGTTCTTGAAAGGAGTGAGCGATATCTAACTCGCCTCTAATTTCAAATGAAAAGATCTTTCCTTTCATTTGAAATTAGAGGCGAGTAAGATCCGTTCATTCGGAAGATCTGAATAAATTGAACGATTCGATGAGCTAGTGAACCGATACCCTGGTATCAGCGAGCCAGTAACCAAATCGAATCAACAAAAGATTCGTTTATTTGATGGGATTTTTTGGAATCACAATCTACGTGGCTCTAAAAGCAACACTTATTTTTTATTCTTTCATTACAGCTGTTCTGCTGTAATAATAAATATAAAATTTTAATATCGATTCAAAATATTTTTAGCGTATCCAAATCGTTGTTCACAAATCTGGGTTTGTCCACCTAGGAGTTTCTTAAATATTTTAGTCTAAGGTCTAAGGGATTCAAAAAAAGTATTGATAATTATGGAGTAACAGTGGAAATATATTATATTGTTAATATCGAATACGATAGCATTATATGTTTGTACATATTTAAACATAAATAATTAGAAAAACTTTAGTCAATATCAGAATTAAAAATATCCATAGTTAAAAAATCTTTGTCCACCTCCGTAGTGTAATGGTCAGCACGCTCGGCTACCATTCTGGAGGTCCTGGGTCCGATTTCCAGGGGGGGTTAAATAAATATAAGTGATTTTTTTCACTGAAATATTTATTCAATATGACCCTGGACTGGTACCTAAAGCGGAGGGCTGATCACCTTTCCTTCGTGTGTAAAACGATCAAGATAACGCTGCGTTTATATGATGCAGTGTCCTATGTACCATTGGGGTGCGGATAAGGGTTTTATTATTTTATTATTAAAAAATCTGACGTGCTACATTTTTTTTGCTTTCGTTTTTGAATTCAACCATGCAAAGTGCATTTGGATCAGGTATTTTCATGCCAGTTTCAAAATAAAAGTTGTAAATTGTTGGCCAGTGTAATTATACACCATTCCAGACTTTCATTAACTCAAATTAAAAAAAAAACATATGCAGACTCCTGCACTAATTGTTTGCAAAAGAGTAATATATTTATTATTGGCTCAATGAAAATTGACTATCGTCATGATTTATCCGCGAATTTCTTTTGTTCGCTAGTTTACGATGATTGCAGCTATGACTGCTTACCAAGTTAAACTATTATTTTTTTTTGATATCTCAACATGTCGCTCACTACTTTCAAGAACGTCATAAATCAAAAATCGTCAATTTTTTGTTGTGCATGTTTTCGGAATGCCCAGAAAATGTACTATATCCCAGCAAAAGAGGCATATTTTTAACTTAATATTTACCCGCTACAGGGCAGAAAGTGTTGTTTTTGCATTTTGAAGAAAGGGTATTGTTTAATTATTTTTTTTTAATATATGTACTTTATATTTTTCAAATGGAGAAAAAACCTTCAGGTTTTACCTAAAAAGACCTGTTGCACAGTAAAAAATTCAATAAGTGGCTTGATATTTATTTTTAATACGTTTTATTATATTTTTAAACTTTAAAAACGTTATCCTGAAAAATCAAGTTTTTTGAATTATGACTTTCTTGAAAGGAGTGAGTATATGAAGAAGAATATGGAAGCCTGGGTATTTACAGGTCTTACAACCTGACTGATTCTTTGGGGAATTTCCTAATAAATCAAGTCTAGCTAGTTTGTTGTTGATGTATGTATGATTTGCCATATTTCCATCAGTTTGTGGAAGGGGACTGTAGTACAATGTGGCAACTCTTGATCACGTACTACGTGTTTCTCCCTCTACGGCACCTCTTTCCCACGGAGCCCAATAAGTGGGAGGGAGACAGCTCCCTCAGGGGATTATCTCCTAGCAGGGGCATTCGAAAAGTTTATATTTATATAATAATAAAAATAATAAAACCCTTATCCGCACCCCAATGGTGCATAGGGCACTGCTTCATATGAACACAGTGTTATCTTGATCGTTTACACACGAAGGAAAGGTGATCAGCCCTCCGCTTCAGGTCCAGGGTAATATTGAATAAATATTACAGTGAAAAAATCACTTATATTTATTTGACCCGCTGAGCGTGCTGACCATCACACTACAGAAGCGGATACTTATATTTATAAATAATTATTTTTTGAACGATTGGGTCATATAAAACATGAATATTGTAAAATATGTCCTCAGCACGGGAAAACTCAGTATGGGCTCATTATTGTAATTAGTAAAGGCACATTAATGTACTTGTTGAAATAAAAATAAAATAAATAAAGTGTGTTAATTTTATAATATTTTTAATTCTGTTTTTAGGAGGAGATTATCCACGCTGATGGCAGTAGCACTCGACAATCTGCCTGTAAGTAAAAAATATTTTTGTCACGATGTTGGTTTATTGGCTAATAAATAAATATGAAAAATCACAAGACTAACGATAACATTCTTATTGAAATATGTAGAGAACTATGGGAGATATTAAGGTTTAAACTTTAGATATTTGAATAAATGAAAAACGTGCGTTCGTATATGTCATAAAAAAAGTCTCCCCGGTTTTTGGTACATTTTTTGACAAAAAATGTCTTTATTGAAAATGGTGTTTAAGCAAATACATTTTGACATTTATTATCTGTGACTTTTGCCATTTTCCGGGTAGCTTCATAATACCGTCGGTGTAGAAGTTCTGTGGTTTATCGTCGAAAAACTTGGCCAAGTGATTTTCAGCTGCTGATTTTTTTTAACCTGTGAAAAGTAAAAAACGTGTTTTATTTTAAATAGATTATTTTACCTCATTGCAGTGCCGTCTGTTAAACGTAACAACAACACGCCCAGTACTAAATATTCCGTGCTACCTGACAGCTGTTAAAACCAACCTATTACAGGTCATAAGCCCTGTTAATACCCAGACTTCCATACTCTTCTTCATCTACATATATTGAGATCTCAAAATGTAAGCCAATGTTAAATATTGCGTGCTACCTGACAGCTGCTGAAACTAGCCTATTACAGGTCATAAGCCCTGTAAATACCCAGACTTCCATATCCTTATTCATCTACGTTGAGATGTCAAAATGCAAACCCATGTTTGTCTCCTCGCCATGCTTACAGAACGTCCCTCCTCCCTGGTGCAAAGTGCCTACACGCGCGCGCGCACACACACACACACACACACACACACACACACACACACACACACACAGATACTGGTGAGTAGGTACTATAATTGGCGCAGATTTCTAGATACCTACCGATGGGCACTGAAAGCTGCGTCCGCAGGTCGCTGACGATGTAAAGCAGCGTTCTGCAACATTTTCTTACCTACGACACACTAAAATTCTTCCTAGTACTCCGCGGCACACCAAAAGCTAAAGTACATAACGTAGTCGTACAGGAGAAAGTGACCAACTAACAAAACGTAAAATGTTCAGGAGGGCCATTTAAGTCACATTTGCTTGGCAAGAAAATAAACATCAATGCAGTTAGTCATTTTTAACAAGTCAATATACTATACTTTCAAGTTTAAAATCCTTTGGGATTTTTTTCAGGACAATATTAAGCTAGTAATATATCAAACAGTCAATGATCACGTTTTTGTAAAAAATGCACTTGGTCACTTTCTCATGTGTGACTAAGATATAGATCATTGAAAAATTATTTAATTGTAGTAATTATTATCCGCCTCAGTAGTGTAATGGTCAGCACGCTCAGCTACCGTTCTGGAAGTCCGGGGTTCGATTTCCAGGAAGGGGGGATTAAATAAATATATATGATTTTTTCAGTCAAATATTTATTCAATACTACCCTGGCCTGGTACCGGAAGCGGAAGGCTAATCACCTTTCCTTCATGTGTTAACCATCAAGATAACACTGCGTTTATATGATGCAGTGCCCTATGCACCATTGGGGTGCGGATAAGGGTTGAGAGAGAGAGAGAATTATTATATCCTACATTTTGAAAAACAGACAATATTAGGAAAAATTATTTGTCATCGTGTATTAAATACGTAATGAAAAATTGTAAAATGTCATAATCATTATATTGAATTTGATCGCGGCACATGTGTATCCGGCTCACGGCACACCAGTGTGCCGCGGCACACCAGTTGCGGAGCACTGATGTAAAGCATAGCGATAAAAAAGCTAAAATTTCAATGGACTTATTATCCGACGTCATCAGTATAAATTTCGCTTACCTCGTAATATCAAATAGAGGGCGGGAAAAACGAAGCCTTCTAAAAATACTTATTCTTCTTTCTGTGCCACTTTTAACGTAGATCGGCGATCATCATGGCTATCTTCACTTTAGATGCTGCAGCTCGGAACAGAGATTTGGTGCTTCTGCCAAATATAATAAATAATTCTGCTAAAAATACTGCAGATTTCGCTAAAATGTAAAATGTAAAATGTGTTATTATTAAGAATAATAATGATTTTGTAAGATTTATATCGTAGTCGTACAGGAGAAAGTGACCAACTACCAAAACGTAAAATGTTCAGGAGGGTCATTTAAGTCACTATTGCTTGGCAAGAAAATAAACACCAATGCAGTTAGTCATTTTCAACTAGTCAATATATTATACTTCCAAGTTTAAAATCCTTTAGGATTTTTTCAGGGCAATATTAAGCTAGTAAGATATCAAATAGTCAATGATCACGTTTTTGTAAAACAATGCACTTGGTCACTTTCTCCTGTATGACTACGATATAGTACCATTCTTGCAAAAGACTACCTCAAGGGGGCTTCGCTGTAAAATTTTATACCCGCTTAGCGCGGGTAATCTGTGCCACCAAAATGGTGCGGCAAACGAATCAACGCTAAGCGGGGTCTTTTTTCACAAATATAAACGCAGTGTTATCTTGATCGTTAACACATGAAGGAAATGTGATCAGCCCTCCGCTTTAGATACCAGTCCATGGTAATATTTAATAAATATTACAGTGTCATTTCAAATCAGTTATATTTTTATTTGACCCCCCCCTGGGAATCGAACCCGGGACCTCCAGAACGGTAGCCGAGCATGCTGACCATTACACTACGAAAGCGGACCATAGTAAGTAATACTTATACCAGTTTACCTTTCTGCCTACCTCTACTGATTATATTTTAATTAATTATCTGTGCACGCCACTGAATGATAGACGATGAGAGAAAACGGATGACGTCAGTAAAATATCTCAGAATAACGGCCATTTCTGTTTAGCGTATTTTTTGAAAAATGGAGTGAATAAATAAAACACGTAAATATTTTCCATCGTTTTTATTGACAATATTTTAATGATGAAATGAACTCCCTAAATACGAAGTACTTTTACACAGTACGATTATATTATTTCAGAAAGCATAACTGAAAAACATGGTCTGTTCCCAGTGAAACACAAGCGACAAATGATAACACCAATATTCCATCCACCCACGGCATAAAATGGCTTCTACTAACCTCGAAAAAACATTTTTCACCCACCTCAGATGATGTACGCCACAACGCAGCCCAAAAATATTGAAAAATATGGCACAGTAACCGAGAATAATGCTACCAGCATGATAAGATGTCATCAAGTCGGTCAGAGGTCTTCATGAAAGACGACACAAGATGGATGACCAAGACGAGTTATAGTATATAAGCTCTTGCATTTTCCTCATCCCAGGTGATGTAAGCCACAATGCAGCCCCAAAAGGCTGAAAATGTGGAATAGTAACCTAGAATAATGCTACCAGCATGATCAGATGTCATCAAGTCGGTGAGAGGGGCCTCCATAAAAGACGTCTCGACACAAAATGACTGCCCAAGACGAGCTACAAGTCAAGCCCTTGTTACCACGTATGCGGTGAGTGGATAAGTGTTTACAAAAAAGTTTTTAAATTAAAAAAAGTTTTTGTGATTATGCTTTTGCGAATGTGGTTAATAATAATAAGACTTGTTGACATTAATAAATCCAGTTTACACAGAAACATCTCATACAATTTACACATATTAAACATAGATTTTAGTAACAAAGAAAAGATTGTACAGAAATAAATTAGATATCATTACTTACAAGCCTTTCCCTTCTAAATCTTTACCTTAATTTAAAATTAAAACTCTTTGGCGAATTTTTAATAATAAAAAAAAATACAGTACATTTCAGCTCTCGTTAGTCGTTACATTAATTAACCTGTTTTCGCAGTTCAATTCTGCTAGCAGTGTCTTCCAATAGGTGGTACGCGTACCTCCAGGGGCGCTCAAAGTGGTACATATTTGTCACATTAATCTGATTTTCACCGTCATACGAAGTGTATTTTGGTGCTACCATTATGGTTTTCAAAAAATAATTTAATTTTTTTAATATTATTTCCGTGATATGCGAGTTCGAGGTCTTTCTTGAAGTGGTACGCGTGTTGTAGAAATCACTAATGTATAACGTACCTATTTTTGTATGATTATTAGGATTTTAAACCATATATTGCTTATTTTAAGGCTCTATAAAATATTAAGTGCTTCAAAAGAGATCCGTCGGCAAAAGAGTTTGAGAACCACTCTGGCTTGACGCACAAACGTACTAAATTTCTCAAGTTTTTTGTTGGAACTATATGTTTTTCTAACTACAATACTTCGATGAATTATCTCCACTTTGTTGATTTTCTTTGGGAAAATTGTAATTAGTACTATTGCGTTTGCGCGTTAAGCGATCGATATTCAATAATACAGCACCATTAGTCTTTTTTGACAATTTTCGGATATTAAATTTGTTAATAAGGAATCGTTTATAGTATACATATATTTTAGCACATTTGAGACAAATATATTTTGTATGTAGGTGTCATATAAACATTTTTAATGTGATAATATTCCATGTTTTTTATGTGCGAAGAATTCTTTCATTTCATAAAATCAGTGTGACCAAACGAGGCTCAAAATTGATACGAAAACGATTTTATAAATTTTATCTGCGAGTCAATCACATGTTAAAATTTATTTTAATTTACTTAAATAGTACCCAAATCATTAAAATGTTAAATCCAAATTTAAAAAAAAAAACATCTAGCGATTTTGGTATTAAGTTGGTTTTTAAATATTTTTTTTTAAAAAGGAGAATGAGCATTTTAGTTTTAGAACAACTGAAAAAATACACGCATTAAAAAATATCGTGGGAATACTGGCAAAAAAAAAACGTTAACTCTAAAATCCCTGAATTGAACTGTATGAAGAACTTTGTACATAACAAAATATTTTAATACGAGTGTGTTAATATAATTTTATTCACGGTAAACTATTTCTTTTTGTTTTTGTATTTTTCTGCAGCTATTAAATTTTATAAATACAGCTATCGCTTGTAAAGAGTTTATTGTTATAGAAATAGTAAATATTTATAAAAAAAGTTCGATCACCTTAATACTCATTGTATCTTGACATTGCCATCTATCCACTTTGTATGTTTATTAGGCCTTAGTTTAGCTGTCACCCGGTAGCTGTAGATTGTGGAGAACAAGCTATTAAATTTATTTATTAATTTAATGTTGATTTAAAATATTATTATTGACTAGAAAATGCTCATTCTCCCTTTAATGAATTCATTACGCTGATCACCTCAGTACCGTATAAATATCGCCTCAGCTCGAGTCGCTCCGACTTCTTTATGCAGTCGGTAAGAGATCATACGCCCAAACTCATTGAGATGGTATGGGCACATAGGACGCAGAGAACCTGATCATATTGTGAACCAGGCAATCGCCATGAATCTTCCTCATACACCTCTATAGGAAGACCAAAGCATGCACGGATGCTACAGAAAGATAACATGATTCGAAGGCATGGCCTAGGAGACGTTGTCCATGATAGAAGGACCTACAGCCTGAGGACGAGGAGAGCTGATCCCAAAAGTCTACAAAGACGATAAGTTTGGATGGAAAAAGAATCACTATATATATATATATATATATATATATATATATATATATATATATATATATATATATATATATATATATATATATATATATATATATATATATATATATATATATATATATATATATATATATATATATATATATATATATATATATATATATATATATATATATATATATATATATATATATATATATATGCGAAATTAACCGATTTATTGATTTTTTTTGAAAACCCAATACTAATACGCAAGCATATTTTGAACTTAAAAGCTAACAAAGTGTTTGAATGTGTAGAGGTTCACAGGAAGAAATAAAAATTAATGTTGCAATCGATCTCAGACAGATACTCCATTATATATCACACTCATTCTCAACATCCATCTACAAGGGACCTCGACGTAGTATTTTCACGAATATATCTTTCAAACATAAAAAAATAAAACAGTTTTATAATACCACTTTTTGATTTTATTAATGCAAACACGACTAGTTTTGAGAACTACAGATGGTTTCATCAACTTAAAACACAGGGACATTTTGACCCTGAAGCGCAGGAGTGATCACCTTGCTTTCGTGTAAGTTACGATCAAGAGAATACTGCATCAATACGATGCAGTGCCCTATGCACCATTGGGTGACGATAAGGGTAGGAAAATCGAAAATCAATCAGAACCAATTTTCACCTGTTGATGAGAACATTCGAAGATGAGAAGTTCTCGAAACTAGTCGTGTTTACATTAATAAACTCAAAAAGTGGTTTCAAAGTGTTTTAGTTTTATGTTTTAATTATCGCGTTATTCCACAATGTTGATGTCAATTCAATAAATAACATATTTCTTTTATCATGAACTCTTCACTCCAGAATGATGTAAATAATTTTCCTTTTAAAAATTATTGATATTTATAATATAAAGAACAAAATGACAAAATATGTCATATTATGAAATTCGATTCACGATAAACTGGTAATGAAGATTTTTTAACTTATTGATACTAAAATTATTGATAAAATTAAGGTAAGTGTGTTAAAACACGCGGAACGAATAAATAAGTGAGGAAAGAACGGTTAAATAAATATACGAGGTGAATTTAGTTGGAGTTAGAAGCAGAAGAAAACCGAAGAAAACTTGGCATGATCAGTTATTTCAAATACTTGAAAGTGGTTGGGTGAGGATTCGCAATTATCTTCGGGCATGTATGAGGAAATGCATCAATGTGGAAGAGGTGAAGAATGTTTGCAAAGACAGAGAAGTGTGGGGTTATATTTTATCTCTGCCTACCCCGGCGGGGAAGCGACGTGATGGTTAGTTAATATTTTAATACATCGTTCGTATATAAAGAGTGTATGGTAAAAGAGATATCGTATTGATCCCCCCTCAAAAGAAAAAAAAGAAAAAACCCCAGCCGTACCTTAACACAGATTAAATTAGTTACATTAAGGATTTAATATTAAAACTTATCGTTAGATAGTTTATTCATATATATTATAGTCGATTAATATATTTACACATTACCAAAAATCATAGTACATCATTTTTTACAAAGATTTATCCCGAACGCGGTTCAAAGACGTGGCGAAGCATACACATATAAAATGTCGCGTGTAAGAAACGTGTGATTGAAATATTTGTTTAATTTTGTAAAACGAAAAGACGGGGACATAGTATCCACACTGACATAACATATATTTTACACAAACATTTACATTATCGTCGGTTATGCAACATTCATTAAAATTACATTTTTGTCGTAATTGCCATAGAAAAAAAATAAAATTACATCTGTCGTAATTTCCATAGAAAGAAACACTAGACTAACGAAGTCCTCGCGCTGGCGCGCAATTCAAAATGGCCGATCCTCGCGCACACCTCGAAAATCGAAACAATACGATTAGTATATTATAGTACATACATTGTTTTACACAGACACTCAGTATTTCAGCAAATCTACGTATTATATTTTATGATAGCTCATGCAGATTTTTCAGTGCCTTCTATACATAAAAAATGCAGCGCCAGAGAGTCTTTACATACTCTGAACGTACCTACCTACTTTTTAATATTTTGGACTAGAAATTTCCAATCGAGAATTACATGGAATTTTCGTAATTTACACAATATTTTGAGTGTTTTCCGGTTATAATAGGCACTGATCGAATTAATAAATATAAACCGATTTATATAAATGTAACGTTTGTGATAAAATATGATAATTTCGTGTTACACCAAAATTTTATTTAGTTTACTAATAACAGCTGGTATGGTGTTACCAAATCTACGTCATGGTTGTTTACATTTAGTATAGAAGACACTGATAAATCGTAAGGCGAAATCGACCATTTCAAAGCGTCATACGTCACACATAATACCCAAACTTGCGCACTTTCAAATGGTCGATTCGCCTCTAATTATTATAGAAATATTTTAACTATTATTTTAATCGTACACATACTAATCTTTTGTAATAAACAGTATAAAACATGATATTAATTTAAGTCAAATACATATTATGTATACAAGTACACACACATCAATTCTGCGCAATAGCGTAACCCATTTTCATACGGGGTTAATAAAAATTGTGCCTTGGAGAAAACAAGAAACGATAAATCCACTCGGTTGATGAAAATAATACCCTCCCGAGACGGTTTACTTCAAAAAATTGTATTGCTTGAATCGAAATAAAAATAATTATTTTATTACATTTTAGGAATTGCTTAAAAAGAGGGATATAAGTATTTTTAAAATAAGCAGAGATTTCTAAACATATAAAATACTTTGTGTTAAATATTAAATAGTAAACATATCCTGTTTTTGGTCCAATACAAAAAGATTAAAAAATATTTTCATATATTATAATATTTTGAAAAATTAACTTACAAATGTTTTACTTTTTTTATAAATAAATCTATTTTACGTTCTTTTTATAAAGAAATACCACCTTGTTTTTATGTATAGTATGGCTAGGTTGGCACTCTGGGCTAATATGGGTTGGTTTTTCAACTCGCTAATTGCTGCCCATTGTAGGTTTATTTATTTATTTTTTATGGTCTGTCTAAAATTTCTGAAGATATAAAGAAAACTCTATATATTTTAGAAAAATTAAACTGATATACTATTGCATTACCAAATGGAATTTAAGCTGTCATTACCAACTACCAACATTAGCAATTCTACAATAAACGTATGGGCGTTTGTGCACTACACGGAATAAATAACACGGAATTTTACCATCTGATACGTCAGTAAACGTTTTAAAACGATTATTGGCTAAGATTAGCTTGAGCTTTTGTCCATCTTTCTTCGGATCAATGCGTGAACAATGTAAAACGTTACGTTGCGCGTAAATTCCATCACGCTAAACTGTCGTTGTCACTTTCATTTTTCAAAACCGGAATGCCGGACGGTAAAATTCCATGTAGTGCACAAACGCCCTATGGGTGTCAATTCATTGGCTCACTGTTACCAACATTACAAATAGTGAAGTTAAAATAAGCTAAGAGGCTAGAAACGGTCAAGAATTGAACTCTGTTCTGTTGAGATCAAATTTTTACATTGATTTTAGGGTAAACTATGTGATGACTTTGTATTATAATACTTTGGATATTTTTGCCGCTCACTCCTTTCAACAACGTCATATATAAAAAAAAAAGATTTTTCAGATCATTTTTAAAGTTTAAAAATATAATAAAATGTATTAAAAATAAATATCAAGCCACTTTTTTAACTTTTTACTGTGCAACAGATCTTTTTAGGTAAAACCTGAATGTTATTTCTCCATTTGAAAAATATTTAGTATATTTAAAAAGTAATTAAACAATACCTTTTCTTCAAAACGTAAAAACAACACTTTCTGCCCTGTAGCGGGTAAATATTAAGTTAAAAATATGCCACTTTTGCTGGGATATAGTACATTTTTTGGGCATTCTGAAAACATGCACAACTGAAAATTTATGATTTTTGATATATGACGTTGTTGAAAGGACTGAGAAATATGTGAAAAATCGAGTGTCGCAAAAAATTCTCTCACCCTCAGCAATAACTCTTCAAGAATGAGCAGTGCAGTAAATTTATTCTGTGTAAATTAACTGCACAGGTCGGTCTATTGGCTTCACGTCTCATACATAATCTTACGCTAATCATCAGATCTGTGCTACCAACATCTGATTTAAAGCGATTCAGTATGATTGAGATCACTAAAGCGACTCTTGATTGGAGCGATTTCGGTGTCAATGTGTATGTAACGACACATACTTTCGGGTTGTGGTCCCGTGGTTAGTGTCGCAGACTCTTGAGTCAGAGTTTCTCGGTTCGAACCCACTCTACCACAATTTGATACCTATTTCTAATAATGAGCCGCTTAGACTCACAGAAATAGTATGAAATTGAAGTATTTCTCTTTTCTATAAAATAAAAAAAATAAAACTTCAAAACAAAATGGCGGAATGAAGATAAGTAACATTACAAGTATACATCAAAAAAAATCTTAATTTGGAGTCGTATTCTTAATAGGTCCAATAGTGACTTTGAATTCCTCGTCAATTAAAAAATTACTGCTATTATTATTATTAAATTTTTAGTATTTTAATAACACGCAAAAGTGGTATTTCTTTAGAAAAAGTAATTATAGTAAACCCCTCTATAACAATGAGATGGGTTCCCCGTTTTCGGAGGAATTTAAAATGAATTACATTATAACTATCAGAAACGACTGAAAGGAGTCATTATTAACCCATCGCAACACAAAGCCGGCAAATCGCCGGCCAAGGTCAATTTGTCATTAACTCACAAAGCCGGCGATTCGCTGATTTGTCTTTAAAGTGATTTTTTTTACATTAAAACTGAATCACAATAACTTTATTCATAAAAATTACATAAATAAGTATATTTCGGTTACTGATTTAAATTTTTTAAATTTAATAATTAAAAATATAAACAATCACAGTTGTAAAAAAATAATGCTTTTATGTTTTACCATTTTTATTTCGTGTGTAATATTTTTTGTGTTAATTTTATTATTGTAATAAAAAATGTGTCGAAATTAAATAATGTTGTTTAAACAAATTATGTCATCGTTGTTAGAGGTGCAATGGGTTAAATTAACATACAATCTTAAAACACCCCCTATAACGTTCCCTCCGATAACGCGGTACCTATCTCAGCGTTATATGGGGGTTTACTATATACATAATTAAACTAATTGTTCAAAGACAGTAGAGCATAGTTTATACAAAAAATATGGAAGGAATTACTTATAGGGATTTATTTTTAAGAATGGATAGTAAAATAAATTTTTATAAAAATAAATGAGATAATGCGTGTTGCGACTGTGTGATATTGTACAGAATCAAATGTCGGGAGATATAGACGATATGACACATTCACACGATTCTATCATTCCACAGGAAAAAGAACTGATAAATTTTTGTCAATCTCATAAATAATCATTGACATAATTTTTGTCAATCTCATAAATAATCATTGACATAATTTTTGTCAATCTCATAAATAATCATTGACATCTATGAAAATATGTTTTTAATGTGCTCAAAAATGAAATGCATACTTGATGATATAAAAAAAGGTTACATTAGGTATCGAACCTGTGTCTCTTTGATATCCAAACATTTCCTGTAACCACTTACCTAAATACGGTAAAACTTCCATATTACGAAGTTGGAGAAATCACAATAAAATTGTTATAAATGCATAGAAAATTCGCAAAACAGGATATATGATCTTATCGATAAACTGAATTACATCCACACATGAATGTATATTAAGAAATTCATTCAATTCCCCATTTTATAGAATTATATTTCCTTTTTCGAAAACTGGACACCGACCATCAAAATGTGTGTGAAAGGTAAAAATCAATTAGGAAATATCTTTACCCTTGATATAAAGCAATTTGTCTCATCATTAAACACAAAATTTATACGAAAAAACATATCAAAAAAATCATTTAATTATTAAGCCATTTTTATGAATGTTTAAAAAAAAAAAAAATGGAATAAAAGCAAGATGGAGGGGGATGAAAAAACAAAATAAAACGAAAAATATATACAATAAATGTTTATTCGACTCTTCATCATTTGAAACTGAAGTGACAACTGATCAACTACTTACAAATGAAAATAAACTAAAATGTGACATAATTTATTTTATTTTTTTAAATATAATAAAGCTATGCAACATGGTACCATAGCTGATTAAAATATGTATATTTAAATTTTAAATAAGTATTTTTTTTTATAGAGGAAATTGTGTTGATTCATTTTTAGGCGAAAAATCTATCTCTTGTCACTTTTTGGAATAACGTGCTTAGAAAATTAAGGAATAAAGAATACAAATAATAACAGTGCTTCTCATATGTGGTATAACCTACGAAACCACTTGTTCTCCGTAAATCTTATCAATTAAATCTAAAATGCAACTAAACATACAAACAATATTTAATTTAATATACAGAACTAAAAAAATTAACATAACCTGACTTACAAATAAACAAAGAAAAATACTACAAACAAATGGATGTGCGAAATTCAAATTTTTATGCGTTTTTTGCGCTGTCACGCGTTTCTCAACGTAGTGACAAATGAGAAATATTTTTTTCTTAAAAAAAAATATTAAATGCATATAAATACCACAAAAATATCACCTCCCCTCTCGATTTTTTTTAACCGTTCCATGGATTAAGAAAAATTCGACAGCCATATATTTAAAAAAAAAAAGTATATTATGGCAACATTACGATGACGCTTGAAAATGGAACTTTTTTTCTGATTTTCAGAGGATGGCAGTAAATTTATTTGTGGTATTTCGAATGTATTAATAAATAAATTTAAATAAAACAAAAAAGAAGAATACGTACTTATAAACAATGCAAACAAATAAAAAAAAATATACATAATTTTTCCAATCAGTTTAAATCATCCATTACAATTTTACATATTTTAATGATATTTATAAATAAAAAAAAGAGGCTTCTAATTTTCATATATATTTTAAATTATTATTGAATAATCCAACTCCTTGACCCTTATCCACACCCAATGGTGCACAGGTCACTGCATCGTAGCGACGCAGTGTTATCTTGATTATTAAACAATACACAATAATAACTAACTTATCTGATCAAATGTACAATTTCCCACACATTTTTTATTGATATTTAAGCGATATATATATATATATATATATATATATATATATATATATATATATATATATATATATATATATATATATATATATATATATATATATATATATATATATATATATATATATATATATATATATATATATATGTATATATGTATATGTGTATATGTGTATATGTGTATATATATATATAAATATATATATATCTATATATATATATATATATATCTATATATATATATATATATATATATATATATATATATATATATATATATATATATATATATATATATATATATATATATATATATATGCATGAGACTTACATAGAGGGACTAGGCAAATGAAGATTAAAGAAAATAAGTTAAAAACAATTGAAAACATATTTTAAAATGAAAAAAAAAGGTTAATTTAAATTTATTAATTTTTAACAACATTAAAAAAAACAATCACTGAAATGTGCATGTTTTCATAATTATGGTAAAATAAATGACAATATTTATACTTTAGTACTCACAATTAGAATGGCACATAAAGAAAAACATCAAATTTCTCTCGTTTATATTTAAAATAATCAGTGATTTAAAAAAAGCGCAAATTACATTTTTTTTTAAACTTTGGCATATCCCTTGAAACAAATCTTGTCACGATGCGGTGATATTAAAAATTCCAGTCCGTTCGCGATCATATTTCAAAATTACTAAGCGGAAAAACACATATTTAAACAAGTATTTTGGTCGAAAATGAATGACGTGCGCCGCATTTCACGATACGTTTCTCACATAGTTTTTCACGTAAATTGCTCCTCAGATTATACGCTAGCTCTTTAAAAGATGACAAACATATGCGAGAAATAGTATAAATATACACGGAGCCCGTCGATAGTGATCAGTTTAATTTTTATAAACACTTCTCGTTTAGAAAACTGCTCAAACTATTTGTTCTTTATATTTCTTAATTATTAGGACACAGAATCCATAAAATTACTGTTTTGTGATGGCTAGATTAAATATTTTACACATATATATCGATATTCCTAGTTTAAAAGTAATCAAAATATAAATGGTTTTAGAAATGATTACGCGAGTGTGCCATGGAAAGCTTATTTTGATTTTCTTGGATTATTTTATCAACCGCTTCAAAGCACACATAGCGTCGTTCAAAATGAATGTAACCATACCCTAACGCATCTATCCATCGCCTTTCAAACCAGTGAGTCGGGAATTGAATTGTGCGAGGCAATCTTTATAATCCGGCCCCAAAACGAGAATTTTGATTTTCAATTTTCAACCATCTGTCCCGTACGGTAGGAGTCGGAATACCACGAAGCTCGGTGTTGAAAATGCAAACCAAATTACAGTTAATAGTTTGTAATTAGTTACCGCACGCTAACAAGGCGTGATAACGTTTCATGCGATTGAATAAAGTTGTAAATTTCCTTTGCAGATAAGAATGATGTGTGTTTTTGAATGACATTTTGTTAACACATCCAAAAAGGGTTAAAATCAATCGTACTAAGAGTTGATTCGAAATTTGTACAAAGCCGGATTTTAAAGATTTCTCACAAAGAAAAGCGAACGTAACAAATGCTGAACGTTAGAAAAAAACCAATCGTCGTCGTTCACATCAATATTGAGAGTAATTATTTTTATCTTTTACGTAATGAATACTTCTTGCCGCCAATCAGCCGACAAGAACATTGATTTGTTTAAAATTAAATGATTCCTCCGTACAATTTTGTTTCTTACGTGCTCCCTAAATATTTTTGCAGAGAAAGTCCTACGCGATCCACGACTCGGAGCGATACGACACCGCCTGATGGATACGCTCGCCCGCAGCGATTACCGCAGACGATTAAAGACAGCTTCACAACGACCAAACAACATCGAACCGCGTGTCAGCGTACATAAATGCAAAAAGTATCGCGTCGTTTGAAAATAATCCTAAGCAAAAACGTCACATTTAATTCTACACAACGGAAACAAAATACAAACTGCAATCGTTTAGAACCGGAATCACCGTTTGAAAAAGTTTGTGTGATTTACCACTTCATGAATGATTCTAAAATCAACAACAGCTGTTTCACAGTTTCATTTTCAAACTGCATCAGTAGACCCATACGAAACGTTTAAAAGTAACAAAGCTAGCTCTCTCTCTGAAGCGTAATACGATTTTGCAAACAATTTGCGCAAAATTTCTATTTTTTAGAATGATTTATTGAATTACAGAATACAGAAGTTGTACGCTCTGTCGCCTAATAGATTTTTGAGTTGAAATAAAGACGAAAACGCCACCTTTTTAGTCACCGAAAAGTTTAATTGCGGAATACAGATTGTACGCTCCGTTATTGATAATGTTTAGAAAGTGGTGTACGATATCAAAAGTATCACTATACAATTTGCGCAAAATGATTATTTTTTAAAGATATTTTTGAATTACAGAATACAGAAGCTCTGTCGACTGTTACATATTCAAGTTGAAATAAAATTGAAAATGTCACCGAAAAGTTGAATTCTGGAATACATATTGTATATTCCATTATTGATTACGTTTAAAAGGTGGGGCACGATATCAAAAGTATCACTCGTTGCGGTGAAAATCGTTCCTCTGTTGATTTGGTGGTGATTTTTGGACAGCTGGCGTCGGGTAATGCTCGGCTCTGGGCGTGGCGGGAGCGGCTGCAGACGGAGGATGGCGGAGAGGGGGGCTTCTAGTTCCATATGCGGAGGAAGGAGTCCCAGGATCCCGTGGCGACGGCCATGCCGTTCTCCGTGACGCCGAGGCACGACACCCTGTTGTCGTGGCCGGCCAAGATTCCTGGAATAAGGGAAAAGAAACAGTGAAAAAATTGATTTAATGCGCTTTGTTTTTCTCTTTTCTCTTTAACCCTTTGATGACAGAATAAAAAATATTTTTCTTCATACATTTTTATTTCTAGAAATTATTTACTAATAAGTGTATACAGCAACTGAAAATTTGCTGAATATTGTGCACACAGATTGATGCAATATTTATCCCTCAACAAAATTAAAAATACACATTGTGTGCCTGGTAGGTAGCGACAAAGACCATGTTTTATAAAGTATAAGTAAAAGCATTTATTCTTGAAAATATGAGGTTATATATAACACTACTTATATTTAGTATTATTATGACTATCACTCAATTAATATTTTGTTTATTTCGTTCAATAACCTTACAAAATCGATAAACTAAGATACATATAACCTATAAATATCCCGACATGTGCACATCGCCATACAAGCACTATTTCTGTTACATAGGCAACACATAATGCACTATGGTTTTAACTAGAAACCTGTAGACACTTAGACAATTTATTTTAAATTTGTGGTTAGCAGCAGTAACCAGTTGTCATGAAAGGGTTAAGTATTTCTGTAACTTTTTGTAATATTACAACTAATTGTAAGATGTGAATGATCAATAATTCTAAATTTCAATGTACAACTAAGTGAAGAAAAAAAATACATAACATGAATTGAATTTTTTTTAACAACCCTGAAGGAATCCCAACTTCTTCTCTGGTCTCAATCCCGTGGATTGGTCTGCAGCAACAAATGACACCTCCTTCGCCATTCTGGTCATTCAGCTCTTCATACGTCAAACAGCCCATATCCTCATACAAGTCGCAAAGATATTCGCGGCGTGGGTGTTCTCTAGCATTTGTTCCCTCGATCGTTCCGCCCTAACATACTGTTCAAAATGTATCTGATACTTGTGTAAATTGTGGCATCAGATCCAACGTATCTGGTATTTCTCGCCAGAGAACCGAAAGCCGATATTTTCTTTTATTTATTTTTATTTATTCGGGAATTGTACAGCTTTAAATTTATTAAAAGTATTTCATAATAAAAAATAGTTACATTCATTGAAAAAAAGCCAATTACACAATTCCAGATTTATATTATAATAACGATCAAAAACATCAAGATAAAAATTAAATTAAAAAGATTGGGTGTGTGTGTGTGTGAGAAAGGGAGTAAAAGGGTAATAATAATAATAATAATAATCTTGGATGATTTATATAGCGCCATTTTCGTAAAAAAACTACCTCAAGGGCGCTTAATACAGGTATGGATTATGATATGAAAATGATAATGAGAGAAAATTAAAAAAAAAAGTATTAATGAAAAACGTCGTCAGGAGGTAAGGGTATGGTATGGTATAAAAAATAGGATATATAAATCGCTCACTCCTTTCAAGAACGTCATAAAGGAAAAAACTTGATTTTTCAGGAGAACGTTTTTAAAGTTAAAAAATATAATACAATGTATTAAAAATAAATACCAAGCCACTTATTGAACTTTTTACAGTGCAACAGATCTTATTAGGTAAAACCTGAAGGTTTTTTCTCCATTTGAAAAATATTTAGTATATTTAAAAAATAATTAAACAATACCTTTTCTTCAAAATGCAAAAACAACACTTTCTGCCCTGTAGCGGGTAAATATTAAGTTAAAAATATGCCTCTTTTGCTGGGATATAGTACATTTTCTGGGCATTCCAAAAACACGCACCACTGAAAATTGACGATTTTTGATTTATGACGTTCTTAAAGGAGTGAGCGAAATATGATATATGGGATTTTGGTAACCATAGGGTTAAATAGGATTACTGATTACTGACCGGCCCTCTCTGTCTTCATGGAGTCCCAAACGTTGCAGTTGAAATCGTCATAGCCAGCCAACAGCAGGCGGCCGCTCCGCGAGAACGCCACCGACGTGATCCCGCAGATTATGTTGTCATGCGAGTACATCGCCAGCTCCTGCAACACAAATCGAGGGTTAGAAAGGCGAGAACATAGATCCGCGTCCAAAAGTTCTGACGAGAACTGCCGACGAATTGTCAGCAGTGGTCGTCCTGGGCGGCGCGAACCTGACGCCTTGTAAAAGAGGCAAGCTTGATGGCGGCTCTCAGGAGGCATGCGGATGGCCAAGCCAACTGAATCGCCTTTTCTTGACGACAGTTATGACCAAGATTTTCTGCGTCTTACACCTTATCTCTTTATTCCTCACAAAGTCTAACCACAGCACGCCTAAAATTCTCCGCAGACACCTATTCTCAAAGCTTAGTATACGGCTGCTCTGGGCTCTTGTAAGGTGCTATGTTTTACAGCCGTATAAGAGAACAGGAGCAATGCAGGCATTGCATAAGCGGCATTTGGTCTTCACCGAGTATAAATCGTTAATATTACTAAATTATATACTCGTATCTTAGTAGATAATGCAATTAACCCTTTTTGGTCCCCAACAAAATATTAAAAATTCCAGATAGGCAGTTACAAGTCCAATGATTAAAGAAAACACTTTGTTTTTTACCACTTGAGTTTTATTATAGACTACATGTTTCAGAAGTTAAACTTCCATCATTCAGGTCTGTATAATAACTGTTGTTATTATACAGACCTGAATGATGGAAGTTTAACTTCTGAAACATGTAGTCTATAATAAAACTCAAGTGGTAAAAAACGAAGTGTTTTCTTTAATCATTGTAACATGTCTTACCACAAAGTTAATGCCGAAACAATAAATAAAGTTACAAGTCCAATGGACAAATGAATTTTTGCCCATTGGAATGCGTAACTGTCTACTTGGAATTTTTTAAAATTTTTGGGGACCGGTATGGGTCAACTGGAGTTTAGCAAAATAAAAGTTCTTTGAATGGATATCGTGTACAGACCTGGTCGGAGCGAATGTCGAACACTCGACATGTGGCATCGTCAGAACCCGTGGCAAATGCAAATCCAGACGGGAAGAACTGTAAAAGAGAAAGTTTGATTAGTCATGATTGTAACAAAGGTGATAAATTTCTTGAATGTTTTTCGCAGATACTTTGTGGCACATTTTATAAAATTAAACAACATTGTTTTAACCAATTTTTTTATTTTTTATCATTATTAGTACACTTTAACCAACCGGTTTCTACAAGAACCTTAGTCATCATCAGGGTTTATCAAATTCTAAAACATTAAAATACTAAAAAACATAAAAATACTCGTAGTTAATTACATTCCATTACCAAAAACTTCCACACACTCTATACACCATATGAAAATATGATTTAAAAAATATGATTTAAAAAATATAATTTAAAAATATAAATCCAAAACGTGCCTTGATTGAAGAGGGTCGTTTAGTGAAATGCCGTATAAAGAGCGGCCGTATAGCGAGGTATGGGTATATAGACATTCGAATCCACCAAAAACCCAAGTGACAATATAATCGCACCCAAGGTTTCCACATAAATTTTATTTATTTACTGAATTCAACTAAAATTAAGTGGAATAAAGTCTATTTTATTCTATAAAATAAGACTCTTAAAAAGCATATCAGGCAAGAGTCTTCGAGATAGAATAAGAAACGCCAGGATCAGGGAAATATGCGAGATCAAAGATGTCGTAAGGTGGGGAAGGCAACGAAGGAGACAATGGTATGCGCATGTGAGGAGAATGGAACCATCCAGACTCCCCCACATCGCATTGTACGGTCAACCCCATGGTAGACACGGCTTCCGGGGAGACCACCAAAGAGATGGGTAGATAGCTGGGCATCGACATCACAGGAGGCTAATCCCTCTTAAAAACAGGCCACAAGTCCTACACCAAGATGATGAAGAAGAAGAACTAAAATTAAGTGGAATAAACTCTTATTCCTCATTGCTGAGGGTTGTGACCCTTGCAATTACTCTTCTCCAGTTATCCCTTGACTGCGCTGCACGTAGCGCTCCAACTACCGAGGTGCCTGCTGCTGCCTTAATTTGATCGGTCCATCGTGTGGGGATCTTCCTCTCCCTCTCTTTCCCTCCAGGCTACAGATCAAAACTAGTCGTTCCAGGCTATCCTCGTTGCCACGCGCAACGTGTCCAAAGAACTGGAGAATCCGTCGGGATTCATTAAAATATAATGCTAGTTATATACAGACATTTGACTCTTAAAAAACCCACAAAGTGACAATATAACCGCCCACAAGGTCAGTAGTAAGCCAGTGTCCCAAGTCAGGGCAGAGAGAGTAATCGGCTGGAGTGAGGTGGTTACCGTGACGGCGTTGATGTCGCTCTCGTGTCCCGGGAAGGTCTGGCGGCACATGCCGTCGCGCACGTCCCACAGCTTGGCGCTGGCGTCGCAGGCCCCCGACACGAAGGTGCGCATGTCGGGCGCGAGGGACAGCGACATCACGTCGCCCGTGTGCCCCACGAACGAGCCGCACTGCTGGCCCGTCTCGATGTCCCACAGCGCGCTGGAATCACACGCCGCAACGTGAGAACATGCCACCGTTATGGACCTCAACATATCTCAAATCTAAATTTTAAAAGACCTTTTCAACTTTGACATCAACTGATAATTAAAGCCAAAAAACTCAAGATATCAAACTTTATACATTTGCGTGACATTTACCATTCTGGCCATAATTGCGTTAATTTTTAACACCATATTGCGTTAATTTTTTAAACTTGTATGTATGCAGACAGCGGAATAAAACTTCTTCTTCAAACCCTTGACCGCACCCGATGGTGCATAGGGCACTGCATCATATAAACGCAGTGTTATTATGATCGTTAAAACATGAAGATAACTGTTACCTGTAGATAAGCCATCCGCTTATTTGTTTTTGAAAATGATGCGGAATGCATCGTGACACGTGTCAAAGTAGCTTTTAAAAAATAGTGGTATTTACTAAGTAAAACTTAAATTAAATATGGATAGATTTTACCACAAAGTGACTGCCGAATCAATAAATGAAATATTAAATAAATATTGGAGTGAAAAAATCACTTATGTTATTTAAACCCTCCCACTGAGAATCGAACACGGGACCTCCAGCACGGTAGCCGAGCGTGCTGACCATTAATAAAAATACACATTGTATATTGTAAAACAGCTAGCATGCAACGGAAAGGCAAATAAACGAGGAACCAAATAAGGAGTGTATAGTTACCAGGACATATCTCCGGAGCTAGTCAGGATCTGGTTATCGTCCAGGAAGCGGCAGCAGGAGAGGTATCCCGTGTGGCCGGGCAGTTCCCGCGACACCCGCACATTTCCCTCGCGCGTCTTCAGACTAAAAATTGAAACCACAATGTCATCATTCCATGCAGATCATTTTTGCTATCTTGATCAATTGCCAATTTTCACTTGGGAGCCTGCTAACTACACATATAAACCACATGTGATAGAAAAATTTATGAAAAATATATATTTGTGTAGTTTGCCTGAATTGTTAATTGATAAACATTCACTAAGTCTAGTTTAGTTACTATAATTGTGGAGGTCCTCACCAAAACGTTACATTTCCATTATAAATTATTTTATTCTCAATATTATTAATATTTAAAGCATTTACTTTGTGGTTAGTCATTTCTACTTATTTATTTTTTTTACAAAAATGTTAATAATATTAGTATATAACCACTCACCGAAAAAATTTTAAGTTATCAGGAATTCTAGCTTGTGAGATTGTTACGTTCTGGTGCGATTTAATGAATTCATATTGGTTTAACCCTCTATCACTCATGAGCTCGAATGTTTTTCATTTTTTGGATTTGAGACGTAAAGACAAAAGTAAAATACACGTGTTTCGGGAATTTTTTTTTTTTTTATTAATTATGAAACAAAACTAAAAAATAGTGAGTGTTGCCTTGAGGCAACACTGAATAAAAAGATCAAAATAATGATAATAATAGGCTGGCAGCCTTTAATGTGAGAGGTGGAAGTTTCTGAAGCAATTCTTAACTTTCGTGTAGCATAAAGCTGCTCCGCATTTTTCACACACATTGTGGGTAAACCTTTACATTTCGCAAATTCGCAGCTGATTTTTTTTTAGAGTTTGTTTTGTCGCAACTTCAATTAAGATTTCGATAGAATACAGAAAACGGTACAGATTAGCATTTAAACCATTTTTTGTGCAATATTGGAAATGTATTATTAAAATTCAAGTTTAGTTGGCACATTATTTGCGGGAAACGCTTAAGAGCGTCGTTTACATACCGTTGATAGTTCTTATTGCTTACTTTTGGTAGAGCGCGAGAGACGCCAAAAAACATTGTACAGATGGGAATTGGGTGTTGCGGCTACTTGTGATTAGTATACTGAGGGTCGGGCGGCAGACTGCCAGAGTATAATTAGGGTCCGGGTTGATGAAAACACTGCCCAAAAACGTGTTAAAATCGACAAAGAGATAATAATTTATATGATCATATCATCTCAAAAATTACGAATAATTATGCGTATTGACCGGGCAAAGGAGTTCTATATTCCCTACTTAAAATACAATACACAATTTATTTTTATTCTCACATTTATCACTGAAATTATGACATGCAAACCATTAATAATTGAGAAATTTAATCTTATTCATTCTTACATTTTTATCTAAATTCACTTGCATAACTGTAAAAAGTTATTATATATTTTTAAAATGTAAATGTGGTTAGTGAAATAACCGTGAAATCCGGATTTTATGTCCCCGGATTTAACATTTTCCCGGCAACAGTGTGCAATTTTTTCAGTCCCTATATCGTAGTCATACAGGAGAAAGTGACCAAGTGCATTGTTTTACAAAAACCTGATCATTGACTATTTGATATCATACTAGCTTAATATTGCCCTGAAAAAATCCCAAAGAATTTTAAACTTGGAAGTATAATATATTGAATAGTTTAAAATGACTAACTGCATTGGTGTTTATTTTCTTGCCTAGCAATAGTGACTTAAATGGCCCTCCTGAAAATTTTACGTTTTGGTAGTTGGTCACCTTCTCCTGTACGACTACGATATGGTTTTGTACATTTATTACACGCATTTACATTTTTTCCCCCCAGTTTACATTGAAAATATCCTGTCATTAGATTTTTTACTCTATCTGTAACGTATCATTGTTTATGAGCAGTTTTTAAATTTTGTTTGTTTCATTTGTTAAATCATTACATTTTTTTACAAAAAAAAAAAATCTTCTCCGTCTTATTCCTCATTACTGAGGGTTGTGACCCTTGTGGAAGCAATGACTCTTCTCTTATCCCTTCTTCACGTTGCGCGTGGCAACAAAGATATATTTTCTTACCAACCTCAATTTATACGTTCCCTTCAGTTAGGTTTTTGTATGCAAAAAAAACTCATCAACTCATATGATTTTCACAAAAAAAATAAAGTAAAATAAAAAAGTTTTTTTTCCTTCAATATCCCAAATTCACATTTATTTTCCATCCACTCAAGTTTTTTTTTCAGTTAGGTTTTTGTATGCAAAAAAAACTCATCAACTCATGATAATTTCACAAAAAAAAAAGTTTTTTCATTTCAATATCTCAAATCAACATTTATTTTCCATCCACTTGAGTTTTTTTTTCACTCCCTTGTAAAACGTAAAACAGGGGTTCGACTACATCCTGCTGATATCATGCGGAGTGGGGATCTCACCTGTAGATGGAGCAGATGTTGTCCAGCCCGCCGCAGGCCACGTAGGAGCCGGAGGGCGCGTAGGCGCAGGTCATGACCCACGAGGAGCGCAGCGGGATGGCGTGCACCTTGTTGGTGGTGTGGCTGTCCCACACTATCAGCTTGCCGTCCTGGCTGGCCGACACCAGGTTCCTGCAATCACACCGCCCGGTCAGCGACTCGCCTCTCCCCACCCAGACACAGTAGGAAAATGTGTCATTCATCGGCTTTTACAATCAACAAGAGATTAAGAAGAGTTCTTTAAGGTTTTATGAACGTGTGGAGAAAATGGATAGCGAGAGAAAAAATATTTATCTTTAAAAAATATTTAAAAAAAAAGAATAACTACTTTTTTTTAACCTTTATCCGCACCCAATGGTGCATAGGGCACTGCAACATATAAACGCAGTGTTATCTTGAAGGAAAGGTGATCAGCCGTTCGCTTCAGGTACCAGTCCAGGGTAATATTGAATAAATATTAGAGTGAAAAAAATTACTTATATTTATTGGCCCCTCCCTTGGGAATCGAACCCGGGACCTCCAGAATGTTAGCTGAGCGTGCTGACCACAAGAAAAGAATTACTATTACAATTATACCATTAATCAAATAAGAAATAAACCTTGAGTGTAAGGCCCTCTTCAAGCACAAGAGCTCAGTCTCTTTTTTGGAGAGGCACGGCGAAACTAAAATTATTATTTTTTTAGTTTGCCATACGTATAAATGTATAGAAATTGTATTAAATTGTATTAAAAAATATAACTATTTAAAAAAATATATATATTTTTTAAATGTTTCAAAAAAAAAATTAATGAAGGAATAACCCGCAAAGCCTTTGCTTTTAGAGGCTTATCTAGGTAGGATAGTAAGGATAGGGAAGGTCAATTGAAAACAAATCTTTCTTAAAAATCTTCTCTGCCTACCCCTACGGAGAGACGGCCTGGGAGGAAGCCAAGGACATGGCGCGTGACAGAGTGACAATCTAGGTTGTAATATTAACGTTTACCTGGAGTCACTGCCCCAGTGCATGGCGTATATCTTGGCGAGATGGCCGCGGAGCGTCCTCCGCGTGCGCATCTGTATGCGGCCGATGGGCTCCAGCGTGACCGTGGCCTGCACCAGCGATGTGTCGCACGCCGCCTTGCGCGCATCCTGCAACCGGGAACACATATTCGTGATACCAATACAATAGTTTAGAGACTAGAAGGAATGTGTATTTGATTACGCAATTTTATCCATTGTTGCGCGGTATGATCGATAATCCTGAAATTATCCGGAGCATTGGTCTGTATGTTCCCGATAGTTACCTAAGACAGCGTCGACATAGATTGTTTCACATTCCTATACACAGGACCAACCTGCCGATGGTTATGCCTGTAGGAAGAGCTACCGCTATGTTGAACAATATCACATTGGATATTGATCTGTCCCATGTGTCCGAAGGAGTTTTCCGAAGCGGGATTCTTCTACACCTTTAAGTCTTCTTGCTTACTTTTAATATATACGCCTTGAATATTGTTTGTTATGTATATATTAATTTTTTGTTGAATAAATTGAAAAATTGTTGAATACCACCCCGGAACCAATTTGGGCTCGACACATACACAAATGCCGTATTTTTTTTTACATGTTTTATAAGAAAACATACATGATAGTAGTTCGTGTTAGCAACTTTTGATGAGAACATCAATAGTACTATAGAACGGGGCTACTTGAACTTTGATGTGTTACTTGAGCCCAGTACAAAAAAATATTTAGATCTGTATTTGGTCTACAATAATGAACGTATCGACATGATTCATTGTTTCCCTGACAGGTGACACTTATTGTCACGATACCCAGACCAAATACAGATTTAAATCTTTTTTTGTACTGGGCTCAAGTAACACATCAAAGTTCAAGTAGCCCTGTTCTACAGTACCTACTCAAAACTAATGTTTAAATTAATAAACTCAAAATTGGACTAACACAAGTGTTTTATTTATATATCGCTGGTTAAGTGACACAACGCAAAAAAAAATTAAACTCTTTATTCCAAAAATAGTATCTAAATGTCCATTTCTAACGCTAGAATCATGGGCGTATTTTGAATATGAAAATGTTGACAATTTAGATACCATTTTTGGAAAAAAGAGTTTAATTTTTTTTTCTTCACATTGTGGCCATTCGGCATTTAACCAGCGATATTTAAATCATGTTATGGAGTAAAAAAATCTTTACTTTTGCAGATTCGATATTTTCAAAACTTCAAAAAGGATAGTTACGCCGTATTTTGTTTTCCTCTAGGTTGTCACCTGTATGACTTTTTTTAGCAAACAACGTTGCAAGGATTCAATTTGACTTTGTTTTGAGTAGAGAAGAGACCAGATCGCAGAAGATGAGACCTTGCAAATGCAAATGCAAGGATAGCATGCAAAATGGACGACTATACGGTGATAATGCGTAGTAAGAGAAGTACTCACTCTGATGACATTCTTGAGTGTCTCCGCCTCCTGCCTCAGGCTGTCCAGCTCGTTCATGGTGGCGGCCGGCTAATCCCGTCTCCCTCGCACAGCACTGAACTGCAACGGGACAAGGCTAAATAAGTCACCGTGTATCGCTTCATTCCAATGCCTACTTGATTTACAATTTCAGGACAAATCAAAATTTCCCACGACATGTGGAAATTTTTTATTTGTCCACGATAAGTCCAAAATTTCCCACGACATTAGGAAAATTTTAATTTGTCAACGGTAAGTTCAAAATTTCCCACGACATGTGGAAATTTTTTATTTGTCCACGATAAGTCCAAAATTTCCCACGACATTAGGAAAATTTTAATTTGTCAACGGTAAGTTCAAAATTTCCCACGACATGTGGAAATTTTTTATTTGTCCACGATAAGTCCAAAATTTCCCACGACATTAGGAAAATTTTAATTTGTCAACGGTAAGTTCAAAATTTCCCACGACATTTGGAAAATTTTAATTTGTCCACGATAATTCCAAAATTTTCTACCACATTTAGAAAATTTTAATTGGTTCACGATACGTCCAAAATTTCCCATGACATTTGGAAAAATTATATTTGTCCACTATAACTCCAAAATTTCTCATGACATTTGAAATTTTTTTATTTGTCCACGATAAGTCCAAAATTTCCCACAACACCTCTACCACAATGCCAGTGTGCCGTGAGCCGAATACAGGAGTGCCGCAGTAAAATTCAATGTATTTGACATTTTACAATTTTTCATTATGTATTTAATACACAATGACAAATAATTTTTGATAATATTGTCTATTTTTCAAAACGTAGCATTGGATAACTATTATAATAATTTTTGTTTTTCAATGGTCAAATCAATTGCCGCACTTATAGAGTTAATAAATTTTTAAAAAATTGAAGGCAGAATCGGCCTCAAATAGTGATTTTGTAAAACTCCATTTCCCAGCGGAGAGGCTACAAACGTTTGCGGCGCGTTCAGTTCAAGCTGTGCAAACGTAGAATATATTTGCATTCATTAATGCCCTTATGATGGTAATTGGCAAACAGGTTACACGTTGTAATAGAGCCATATGTAACGCAATTATTATAGCCACTCAATTACTTCAACAAGTATTTTTGTACATCTTCTCGCACTGTAAATAATTAATAGCGCCTCTGCTTAATTGAAAATCAAGCGAAGACTTCTACTTGATTAAAACCAAATAAAGATTCGAATAAAAATTAACTAAAAAACTTCTGCTTGATCAAAAAAACGCACGAAAACCTCTATTTGATTAAAAATCAAGCGAACGCTTTTACTTGATTGCAAATCAAGTGAAAACTTCTACTTTATAAATAAGAATTAGTCTTCTTTTAATTCGAAAATCAATCTTCTAGGTGATTAAAACCGAACGAAAACTTCTAATCGATTAAAAATCAAGCTAACACTTCTACTTGATCAAAAATCAAGGCGACTTCTAGTTATTTCTCCAAAATATAGACTTCTGGTTGATTACAACCAAACGAAAACTTCTACTTGATTAAAAATAAAGCTCACACTTCTACTAGATCAAAAATCAAGCAGACTTCTAGTTGATTTAAACCTAACGAAAACTTTTACTTGATTAAAAATCAAGTTAACACTTCTACTTGATCAAAAATCAAGCAGACTTCTAGTTGATTAAAACCAAATGAAAACTTCTAATCGATTAAAAATCAAGCTAACACCTTCTACTTGATCAAAAATCAAACGAAGACTTCTACCAAATAATTGGGGATGGACAGGTCAGCAGTCGGAATAATTGGCAGATATGTATGAGAGATGAATGTAGAAGAGACAAAGAATGTTCGCCAATGCAGAGTATGGCATTAAATTACGGATGGTTAATTAGTCATATAAAGAATGAACATGTCACAGGAGACTGAGGTTTGAATCTGGCTCACACCGCATGCCCGGTGGAAACAATCCGCAAGAAGAGTTCGGATACTCACCGACTGTGCAGCAGTCCGCGGGCGGTGGGGGGGGAGGGTTACAATACGGCAGCACCGGCAGCTAGGAGCTGCTTGCAAGCGACGAGTCGAGGCCGGAAGTTCAGTCCGGGAAGTGGGACTATGGCAGCCAATCAACGCTACGCTAGGATCTGCAAAGATAAAAACACCTCAATTGTAACACACAGCTTTAGGTCGCAAAAATCTATGATAATAGACCAGGGGTTCCCAATCTTTTTCAGCCCCCGGTGCATTTACAAGTTTAGTATTTTGTCACGGCGCCCTACTTTAGTAAGCTATTTGGAAAAATGTAACTATATATGTATATACATATATTATAGTCGAAAGAAATAGATAGGTACCTACAATGATAGTAGTTGGGTAGAAAGATTCTAGCTCTTAAAAAAGAAATTGTTGCTTTATAGATACCCGAGAATATTTAATATTTTATGGTTTTGGATAATGATAGAGGATGGTGCGCTAAATTCAGTTACAGCAAATAAAAATGTGAAAGCTAAATTGGCAGTACACAATGGAGTCCTGGTTCCAACTCTAGCGTACGGAAGTGAAGCGTGGAGTTGGCAAAAGAAGGATGAAAGTAAACTGAATGCAGTTGAAATGCGTTCTCTCAGACGAATGGGCGGAAAAACGTCATATTTTTTTTGTTTTTAAAAAGAATAACCCGCAAATCCTCTATTTTAGAGGCTTGTCTGCAGGTAGGATAGTAAGGATAGGGAAGGTAAATGTGAAAAATACATCACAAACGCCCATATCAATTGAAAATAGATCTTTCTTAAATTTGTTTTGCAACTGGCGGGAATTGAACCCGCAACGCCAGTTTTGCAGTCGAACGTCTACCCAACTACGCCACGGCGCCTGTCATCGATGTTCCAATAGTGACAGTTCTATTACAATATTGTAACTACCTGTTGCAGTTATATTTGGCAAGTAAACAACCCAGAAACAAGTTAGGACAAGTCGCTCACTCTTTTCAACAACGTCATAAATCAAAAATTGACAATTTTCAGTTGTGCATGTTTTCGAAAAGCGGCATTTTTTTCACTTAATATTTACTTGTTACAGGGCAGAAAGTGTTGTTGTTGCATTTTGAAGAAAAGGTATTGTTTAATTATTTTTTTAAATTTACTAAATACTTTTCAAATGGAGAAAAAACATATAGGTTTTACCTAAAAAGATCTGTTGCAAAGTAAAAAGTTCAATAAGTGGCTCGATATTTATTTTTAATACATTTTATTATATTCTTAAACTATAAAAACAATCTCCTGAAAAATCAAGTTTTTTGATATATGACGTTGTTGAAAGGAGTGAGCGAAGTGTTAGGAGACATCTCCGACCGGTTAGGTTAATGCATTACACAAGGTGTTAAAGACACGGTTGATTGTGTAGGCAAACAAAACATAATGAAAGCCTACTTGACACCTGTATCGGGAATGCAAAATCAATCCGGTTAAAATGATTCTATTTTTTTCGATGCTGGTACACAAAAAAAAATCTGCTAAAAATATCTCCGCACTGGATTTTTATCTTAGCACTTTATTTATGACGATTTTTTTTAACCCTTTGTATGCGTAAATTTACTTAAGTTGCCCGAATTTTAATTTTAATTTTATTTTAAATTAAAAAAGAGTAATATTTGTGTTTTTATTATTTACACAATTATTTCAATTTCATACTATTTCTTTGAGCCTAAGCGGCTCATTATTAGAAATAGGTATCAAATTGTGGTAGAGTGGGTTCGAACCAAGAAACTCTGGCTCAAGAGTCCGCGACACTAACCACAGGACCACAACCCGACACAAATTTGATTTTCTCCTTTGGACGCATAAATCGACGCATAGTCCATAGCTTGTAAAAGCCATGGATTATAGTCTTTGGCTTTTACAAGCCATGGACTCAAGTAAACAAATAAAGGGAAATAAAGGGAATTTTATAGAATACTTAATTTTTTATGGAAATTTGCATTTTTCAGACCAACTTTAATTTTTTGCTTAACGCGTTCAAAGGGTTAAAGACATATCTTAAAAACCAAGCAAATACTAGCAAAAAAAATACAAGCAATTAACAAATACATTCATAATTACTGTACCAATCATTTGATTATTTCGATTTTTATTATATTAAGTACCAAAAGCCAACTAGTCGGCTTTTCGCAGCCAAACGTAAACGACCAAACACCAATTAGTCAGTTTTTCTACCCTTCGTGCTGGAAATAATTCTCACAATTATGCAAATCAGTTCGACCAATAGCCACATATGGGATTGAGGCAAGAGCAGATACTTCCAGAACAAAATCTCGACTTCGAACCTCCGAGATGAAGACTCTTCGATCTATAACAACATACACGCGTGTTTTTTTGTCTTCCTTGCAAAACTGTTTATTTAAAAAATATTTTTTCCAATCCTGACATACGGCACGGAAACAAGAGCCGACGCCGCGAGAACAAAAAGCCTTCTTAGGACATCCGAAATGAAGACCCTACGACCCATTGCAGGCTTAACACTTCGCGACAGAGTAAGAAACTCAGATATAAGAAAAATCTGCGATGTTGAAGATGTTGTGCGATGGGGAAGAAAAAGAAGACGTTTCTGGAGAGACCATGTGAGAAGAGCGAGTTCGGATCGAGTGGTGAGGGTGGCAGCGGACAGCAGCATAGGCGGGATCAGACCCCCAGGAAGACCACCTAAACGATGGAAGGATAGCTGGTCTTCCACCTCCCAGGACCGACCCGAGAATGACAGGACCTAGTCCTAAAAGAAGAAGAAGAAGAAGAAGTTTTTTTTTCACTGCCTTCTCTTTAACCGGCTTTTTCGTTATCCAGCCCTGGGCCGGTTGAGAGAGCGTCTACTGTAGGTGCAATTTTGTAAAACACTACTTGGTTCTGCCTGCAGATAATAACCACTATAGTACTTGTTAGCCAGTAATTAGTGACTTGATTAAACGTGGAAAATATATACGCAATTCAATTAGTTTTTTTAAGAGTCATTTAATCCGGTAAACAATAGTGAGAAAAAGTAATTCTCTTTATCTTTTGTCAAAAGAACCAGGCCTGAAATTACAGTGCAAAGGTAATGTTTTAACAATGCACTATAGGTAACTTTACCATTGCTTCAAGACTTTTCATTTGCTTATTTTTTAAATTTAATATAGATTTTTTTTAAATATATTATTAGATTAAAACCAATATTTTGAGCTTTTCCACTTTATTTTTATTTGACCAGCGACCGGGTTTCGTCGTTACCGACATCATCAGACTGGTGATGTCGGTAACGACGAAACCCAGTCACTGGTCATATAAAAATAAAGTGGAAAAGCTAAAAATATTGGTTTTAATCTAATAATATATTAAAAATGCAATTCCATCACAGTGTCAGTGGATAATATAAATCTAGTTTTTTTTGTCCGCCTCCGTAGTGTAATGGTCAGCACGCTCGGCTACCGTTCTGGAGGTCCCGGGTTCGATTCCCAAGGGGGGTAAAATAAATATAAGTGATTTTTTCACTGTAATATTTATTCAATATTATTACCCTGAACTGGTAACTGAAGCGGAGGGCTGATCACCTTTCCTTCATGTGTAAACAATCAAGATAACACTGCGTTTTTATGACGCAGTGCGCTATGCATCATTGGGGTGCGGATAAGGGTTTTTTATTATAATTTTTTTTTAATACAATTTAATACAATTTCTATACATTTCTACTTCATACAATCTTAAACTATTAGTTGCGCTAAGCCTCTCCAAAAAATAGACTGAGCTCTTGTGCTTGTCTTACTTTTTTTCTTAGTTTTTTTTTTTTTCTAAAGAATTGGCATTTCAAAAACTGGCAGTTGATCCAAACTTAAAGAAAAGTAATTTCGGACAATTTGAAAAGAGCTATTTTGTAAAATACTACCTCAAGGGTGTTTCATAATGATATGATTGATACATTAGTTTGTCCTTAGACAAAACAATAATAAAAGTTAAATCGAAGGTTAACTTTCTTTCGGGTACAGCGTCAGATTGCCTGGTCAACATTGACACAACCGGCACATCTGACTCGGGTCCATTAGGGTCGCATAGCCATCACACAGACTTTTGATACATTTAAAAAATATAATAACAAAGATAGGTAATATTTTTAATGATAATTTCAAAACACGGGATTTTATGATAATATTCAATGACACCGAATACAAATATGTGTCCGCCTCCATAGTGTAATGATCAGCACGCTCGGCTACCGCTCTGGAGGTCCCGGGTTTATTCCCAGGGGGGGGGTAATAAAATATAAGTGATTTTTTTCACTGTAATATTTATCATATATTACCCTGGACTGGTACATAAAGCGGAGGCCTGATCACCTTTCCTTCACGGGTTTAGAATCAAGATAACACTGCGTTTATATGATGCAGTGCCCTATGCACCATTGGGGCGCGGATAAGCGTTTGAAGAGAAGAAGAAGAATACAAAATTCATGACCATTTATTTTTTATTGAATAGAAGCAAAATTATAAAGTTTTCTATGGCGCATAGACAAGGCGACATCTTTTCATAGCAATTCCAGCCCGATCAATCAATTTATGGTCTATACTTTTATGTACTACTTTTAGAAGAGTAATAAAATAAAACGTTATATTCTTAATATGCCATCGATACGGAATAACTCTCCTCCAATATTCGGAGTGGTTTCGGGGGAGGGGGTCCGTAAACACACCCCTGGGAAATATAGTATCATGCAACTCAATACCAGAATATTAATACTTTGAGGAGGGGGCAATTTAGACTACTAACGACTCCTATGTCCATCCGATGTTGCATAAGGAACAAAATCATATAGATATTTTATTGTTAATTACATCTAGGCAATAATAAAAATTTCATTAATTGATTCAGAAGTCGCTTTGTGGTAACATGTCGCTCACTCCTTTCAAAAACGTCATAAATAAAAAAACTTGATTTTTCAGGAGAACATTTGTAACGTTTAAAAATATAATACAATGTATTAAAAATAAATATCAAGCCACTTATTGAACTTTTTACTGTGCAACAGACCTTTTTAGGTAAAACCTGAAGGTTTTTTCTCCATTTGATAAATAAAGTATATTTAAAAAAATTATTAAACAATACCTTTTCTTTAAAATGAAAAAAAACAACATTTTCAGCCCTATAGCGGGTAAATATTAAGTTAAAAATATGCCTCTTTTGCTTGGATATAGTACATTTTCTGGGCATTCCGAAAACATGCAAAACTGAAAATTTACGATTTTCGATTTATGACGTTCTTGAAAGGAGTGAGCGATGTATGCATTTTTAATTTAAGTTTCACTTTCACCATTTTGAATGTGTCCAAATACTTGTTCACAAATCTGGATTATCTCCAATCGGGAGTTATTTTTAATATTATTTTTTGACATCTCAACAAAGATGGAGAAGAATATAGAAGTCTGGGCATTTACGGGGCTTACGACTGTAGATTTAGATGTCTCTAGTGAAATTCTAATGAATTCAAGCAATATGTTTCGAATTTGAACAATATACATAGAAGTTCCAAGAATTTGAGTAGTGTGGTTGTCAATCATAGTAGAATAATTGGTGAATGTTACATGTGTGTAAAGTGATCACTTAACAAAGCTAACCGGTAGACATTATAATTAAGTTATAATAAAATATTGATAGTGATTTTAAAACGAATTTACATTTTAATTATAAAATAGAAAATCACAAAGTTAGTGCTTCAAATATAAATTATACTTAACAAAGCCTACGACGGTCGTAAGCCCCGTATATGCTCAGACTTCCATATTCGTCTTCATCTATGTTGAGATGTCCAAAAATAATATAAGTTTTAGTTGGTAAATATATTAGTCTCTTTAAATTTATTGTGACACGTGTTTCAATGCATTCCGCATCATCTTCACATGCAGAATGCATGGAAACACGTGTCACAATACATTTTAAGAAACAGTGGTATTTACCAAGTAAAACTGAATGGACAAAAATAAAGATGGATGCGTTTACACGCAAATTTTTTGTATTGCCGGCTTGTTAAGCACGGCATTGGAGAGTACGTAAGCGCGCTTAAGGCGGAAAACCAGTCAAGTACAAAAAAAAAACACAAATTAACTGTTCATTAGTTCATATAATTGTTGATTAGGAAATGCGATGACTGACCATTTTCTGTAAATGTCTTTGCACTGTGTCGTGTCTGTCTGCTGTGCTGATCGGGGTCGTGGAGGCGTCTGTGTACCGGCCAACGTCGGGTTGGAATCGGATCTAGCTGACTAACTGAACTAAACTAACTACTAATCTCTTTCACTGCCTACACCGGGGTACGTCTAGAAAATTTGGTGGTGGTTGCACAAACTTGTATTATTTAGATTGGCAGTGCCGGGGATAGTGAAAGCTTTTAAATGTAAATTCACAGTAAAATTAGGATGAAATTTTGATTCACATTTGTAAATTTCGCAACTTAGTACATAAAACAAACAATAAAAAAATGCGAATTATATTTGAAGCACTAACATTGTGATTTTCCATTTTATAATTAAAATATAATTTAGTTTTAAAATCACTATAAATATTTTATTATAACTTAATTATAATGTCTACCGGTTTCGAAGCTAACCGCTTCTTTATCAATCAGTCTTGAAAATGAAGCGGTTAGCTTCGAAACCGGTAAACATTATAATTAAGTTATAAAAAAATATTTATAGTGAAAAATAAATTAGTAAAAAATAAATTAGTAAATTTACTATTTATAAATTCACTATTTTTGTAAAAAATAAATTAGTAAAAATGACTAACCACAAAGTAAATGCTTTAAATATTAATAATATTGAGAATATTTATAGTGATTTTAAAACAAAGTTACATTTTATAAATAGATAAGGAGAGTGTTATATTACCATCCCGCAAAGTTAACAATGCTTTTAATCTTCTTCTTCTTCTTGCTTTTATTACACAAAATATGTTTTTACATTACCCCGATTTTAAACACTTATCTTATATTTTAATCATAAAAAAAACTTTGCAAGAGAGGTCTGTCGGGAAGCCTGGATGCTTCTGTATCAGATCTGGGAATGCGGTGGGCCAGCTTTCAATATGTACAACTAACTATTGTTAGATATACATCTAGAGGGCCTGTCAGGAAGTCTAGATGCTTCTGTATCAGATGTGGGAATGCGGTGGTCCAGCTTACAATGTTTTTTAATTCAGTTTGTGTATAATCTACAAACACCTCGTTACAAGTGTCACATGCACACTTTTTGTTTTAAACGAGTGTGCGCGTCCCATTAACGGAACGCATTAACTGTTTTCCCCTAGTTTACATCACATAATTGAAATAGATTGAAAAGTTTTGCAGGGATAAACACAAAAGTTTAAATGACCTCAGGTTGAAAATACTGGTGGGAACGAATAAACAATTAGATTTGCAATTAGTCAGAATTCTCCTACAACATTTTCAATGCGTCCAAATACTTGTTCACAAATCTGGATTATCGCCAATTATAGGAGTATTTTTCGTAGTATTTTTTGACATCTCGTCAAATATGAGATGAACCGGGTTTCTCATGAAAGATGAGAAACCAGGAATCGGACTTCATATATATATATATATATATATATATATATATATATATATATATATATATATATATATATATATATATATATATATATATATATGTGATAAGAGTTTTTGCTCAATAAAAAGGCTTCTTCGTCTCACCAATAGATGTCACTAGTGAAAATTCTAGAAATTCTTGCACAATTTTTCAAAATTGGATGAAATATAGAAATGACAAGAATTTGAGTAGTGTGGTTGTCAATAATGGGTAGAATTGGTGAATGTTACACGTGTGTAAAGTGATCACTTAAACCAGCCTATGACGGTCGTCAGCCCCGTAAATGCCCAGACTTCCATATTCTTCTTCATCTTTGATGAGATGTCAAAAAATAATAAGGATTCTCCTGATAAAAAATAATTGTTTGCTGTAATAGACTAAAATCAATAACTTTTTTTTAAAGATTTTTTTTAATTAATTGAGTAATTTCAATATGTGTCGGGTTGTGGTCTTGTGGTTAGTGTCATGGACTCTTAAGTGAGAGTTGCTCGGTTTGAACCCACTCTACCACAATTTGATACCTATTTCTAATAATGAGCCGTTTAGGCTCACAGAAATAGTATGAAATTGAAATATTTGTATAAATAATAAAAACACAAATATTTCTCTTTTTAAAAGAAATATATATGTAAAAACAATAATAAAACACTTGTATAAGACAACTATTGAGTTTATTAATGTTAACATGACTAGTTATGAGAACCACAGATGTTGTCATCAACAGGTGAAAAAGAGTTTGTATTTTCAATTGTCGATGAGAATATCTTTTCTTATAACTAGTTGTGCTTACATAAATAAACTCAAAAGTGGTCTTATACAGTGTTTTATTTTTATGTTTGATTAGAACACATTTTTTTACAACATTTTACCCATTTAAAAAAAAATGTTGATGTAATTCTGGATTTGCCTCACTTATATTTAAGGAGATAATTTTTTTTAATCCTCATCCGCACCAAATGGAGCAAAGGGCACTGCATCATATTGACGCATGTTACCTTGATCGTTACTTATATGTAGGAAAGGTGATCACTCCTACGCTTCAGCGACCAGTCCAGGGTAAAATTAAATAAATATTAGAATGCTGATAGTGTGTGAAGGAGATGTCGCTCACTCCTTTCAAGAACGTCATAAATCAAAAATTGTCAATTTTCAGTTGTGCATGTTTTCGGAATGCCCAGAAAATGTACTATATCCCAGCAAAAGCGGCATATTTTTAACTTAACATTTACCCGCTACAGGGCAAAAAGTTTTGTTTTTGCATTTTGAAGAAGAGGTATTGTTCAATTTTTTTTTAAAATATACTAAAATTTTTCAAATGGAAAAAAAAACCTTCTGGTTTTATTTTAAATACATATTGTTTTATTTTTAAACTTTAAAAACGTTCTCCTGAAAAATCTAGATTTTTTATTTATGACGTTCTTGAAAGGAGTGAACGATGTATATTTACCAGTGCTTACTATTTGTTATTTTATATTTTATGTTTAAGACTTTTTGTTTCTCTATTAGTGTAATTTCATATTACATACTGTATATATCGCTCACTCCTTTCAAGAACGTCATAAATCAAAAATCGACAATTTTCAGTTGTGCATGTTTTCGGAATGCCCAGAAAATTTACTATATCCCAGAAAAAGCGGTATTTTTTAAACTTAATATTTACCCGTTACAGGGCATAAAGTGTTGTTTTTGCATTTTGAAGAAAAGGTATTGTTTAATTATTTTTTTAAATAAACTAAATATTTTTCAAATGGAGAAAAAACCTTCAGGTTTTACCTAAAAAGATCTGTTGCAAAGTAAAAAGTTCGATAAACGGCTTGATATTTATTTTTAATACATTGTATTATATTTTTAAACTTTAAAAACGTTCTCCTGGAAAATCAAGTTTTTTGATTTATGACGTTATTCAAAGGAGTGAGCGATATGTGTTATGTTAAAGGCATTAGCCGTTCAATAAATAAATAAAATCGCTAATATTTATTTTCACCTACTCTGTCTACCCAACTATGCCACGGTGCCTGTCAGCCTGTAAGTATGGGTTTACATTGGCCGGTTTAAGTGATAATTTAAACAATGCATAGCATTAACATTCTACTTTGAAATTTGAATTATGCGGTTGTCAATCGTGGGTTTGAAGTATTTTATCCTCAAGAATTTACAAACGCATGCGTCTGTATCCCGCAAGGAGACTTGATGTGATAATTCATATGTTTGAATATGTTATTATGATCCCTATTAGCAAGAAGTGACCCAGACAATGTTACCAATTAAAATCAATAAGTGAGTATGCTTCGTATTTCAATTATGATTGCAAGACCAACTCATGTTGATATCATATTGGAATGCAAACTTTTGTACCTAGAAATCAAGCATTTTTATTTGGCTAGACATATCGCTCACTCCTTTCAAGAACGTCATAAATCAAAAAACTTGATTTTTCAGGAGAACGTTTTTATAGTTTAAAAATATAATGCAATGTATTAAAAATATTATTTTTTGACATCTCATCAAAGATGAAGAAGAATATGGAAGTCTGGGCATTTACGGGGCTTACGACCGTCATAGGCTGGTTTGAGTGATCACTTTACACACGTGTAACATTCACCTAATTCTACCCATTATTGACAACCACACTACTCAAATTCTTGGATGTTCTATATATATGAACCAATTTAGAAACCTTGTTCATGAATCACTAGAACTTCACACATCTATTGGTGAGATGTAAAGAAGCCTTTTATTAAGCAGAAACTCTTATATTAGTATGTGAGGTCCAAATCCTGGATTATAATCACACACATGAGAACCGCCAGAAAATACCATTTTCATTTTTATTATTTAAGCTTATAATTTGACCAGATAATTTATTTACAACATTTTGAGTGTGTCCAAATACTTGTTCACAAAATCTGGATTATCTCCAATTACAGGAGTTATTTTCATATAATTTTTTGACATCTCATCAAAGATGAAGAAGAATATGGTTATATATATTCCATATTCTTCTTCATCTTTGATGAGATGTCAAAAAATAATATGAAAATAACTCCTGTAATTGGAGATAATCCAGATTTTGTGAACAAGTATTTGGACACACTCAAAATGTTGTAAACCTGAAGGTTTTTTTCTCCATTTGAAAAATATTTAGTGTATTTAATAAAATAATTAAACTATACCTTTTCTTCAAAATGCAAAAACAACACTTTCTGTCCTGTAGGGGGTAAATATTATGTTAAAAATATGCTTCTTTTGCTGGGATATAGTACATTTTCTGGGCATTCCGAAAACATGCATAACTGAAAATTGAATTTTTTTATTTATGACGTTGTTGAAGGGAGTGAGCAATATGTACACTGTTTGATTTTTTGCTGACATGTATTTAAATACAAGTTTTAGTTGTGTACTCCTTATCATTGTAGAAAACAGGTTTTTATAACATATGTCTAGCCAAATAAAAATGCTTTATTTCTAGTGTGTCAATGATTTTTCTCCATGTATAAATAATTTTACTAGGAGGCCAATTACTAGCATATATGTAGTATTTTTACAAGTAATTTTCCATCTAAAAAAACAAGAATAAGCACGAAAAAAATAACTGAATATTCATTTATACAAGGAAAACATTTATACAAAGAAATGTTTAGATTTTAAACAATATTGACTAAACCTTTCAGCTTAATGGACAAATAACGTCATATTTACCCTACATTTGGCAACAAAAAAATGAGATAAGTTTATTTTATATAATTAATTTAGCGATAATCAAAGGTACGTTTTGATGCTGTCATGAAATTTTCAATAAATATGCGTAAAAACACTTCAAGATGATATTTGGGTGTGATATTCATCTTTATTTCATAAAATAAAGATGTACCTACACTGTACCGCCATAAATGTACCGCGATAAAACATGTATGTACCGCCAAAATGGTGATAATGTATAGCGCAATCGGTGTCTAAAATCGTGGCAAATCGTTTTAAAAACAAGGCCAAATTGATGTTTTATTACAAAATGTTCGCCTTAATTGAAGTTGTAACTAACATTTTAATGTGTAACTGTAAACACCCTGTTTTAGCAGTCGTATTTAGGCGAAGGAAATTACACTAACACCACCGCAACAGTACGCCGATATTGGCGATATTATTCCACTGTTACTTGTAGATACCTATATTTGCGAAGGCTGCGGTGCGTCCCGACGTCTCATTGCATTAAAATGTAATTTCCTTTACGGCACAGCTCGATAATAACACGACAAGCGGAGACGAGAAATATGCCCGATACTGCAGAACTTATACGCTCTACCCAGAAAACAGGTGATGCCTTATATACCTACCCGATTGTTTCCTATGCCGATCCTTTTAAACCTTTACAATCGCACGCCCGGCAACTGATATAGTCGAAATAAGGCAAATAGCACTCGACTGCGATCCTACGGCGGAATAAGGGGGGCCCGGACGAGGAAAATATCGACATTAAACACGTCCAATGTGTGCGAAAAAGCCGATGGGCGACTTGAATATTCTATACGAGGCGCGACTGTCGGATTCAATTTTCAGCACTGTATTCACCAACTGACATAATTCAGCACTCAAGAAGCGATAAAACGGGAACCGACGGCCCTAAAGCATATGCCCGCAAGACCGTCTGTCAAATAAAACATCGAGAAATGCTGTCGAAACTTTTTACTTTACCCTTCTGTCAGGAAAAAACTGTATTCCACACCACTCCCAGTCGCCTGGTCGAGTTTATCACTATCACAGTCAAATAGACTTCATTTTCACTGATTCGTACATTCTCTAATGTTTGTGCAAACCGCCGGGTGATAACAATTTCGCGTTCACAATTTTTAGAAGGATTTAGCAACCATCAACCTATCCCTACGCCTTCTACCGGGCTCGACTTTTTTCACGGCCATTTGCAAACTAAGTCGAATCTCACGCGCTCTCATTGGCTGGATTTAGAGGCGTATTGAACAGCTCAGCTCTAGACTGGCGCAAAACGCGAAGAAAATGCTTTCGAAAATAGACTTTCCGCGCTGATGAAATAAGGGCTAGCGGAACATTACGTGCGATCGACGTAACGCATTCTTGCCGCGGTACTAGGATAAAGCGGAAATGTGAAACGAACGAACCATAGGATAGGGTGCGGTGAGTTTCCTGCGAGGACCCCGTACATTTGTGACGTCAAACAGGGCGTACCAATAGAAAGAGCGCGAACTTCAAACCGAACAGTGACTGATTAAAATACTGAATATTACTGAACGGCCATTACGAAAATATACTTACAACTTATTAGTAGACAATATGCAAATTTTCGTACGTATTAGAATCTAGTCAGAAAATACAATAAGCGTCACAAATTAAAAAAAAGGTGACAGGTTACAAATAGTCACGGCAAAAAATATCTTGCGTATAATAATATTGTATTGCCATCTGAAAACGTGCTGAAATATTCTTGACTCTCGATTATCCGGAATCGTTTTAACAGGATTACGAATGAATCTTATCACATACACATTTCAATCCTAGGGTTTTGATGCGACAAACAAAATATATGTTTTTGTATTTTGTGTGTTAAAAGCATTGTTAACTTTGTGGTATGGTAATATAATAGTCTCCTTATCATTCATCGTTCACTTTCTGTAATACCATTTGTCTTCATTCTCTCTTTCATTGTTGAATAATATAATAATTTAATAATATAATAATTTAATCATAATAATTTTATTTTAATGACCTGATGATTGAATGATTATTCCGAAACCGGTAGTCACGAATTAGTGTTTATTAAAGTGGTATTACACAAAGTGAACGATGAATCATAAGGAGAGTGTTATGTGTTTTTGGTTTATTTAATAGTCAATTTACAAATAATAAAACAATAATATTAAAATATATATTTTGTCATTGTTTCTGTGTATTGTGATATATTTTTCATACCTTTAGTATACCGTTTATTTTCTCTCCAAACTGCAGAAAAAATTACAAAATAGAAATTTAATACGATCAAGATAACACTGCTTATTTACGATGCAGTGCCCTATGCACCATTAGAAGCGAATAGGTGTTAAAATAAAATGTGTATAAAAAAAAAATTATATATATATATATATATATATATATATATATATATATATATATATATATATATATATATATATATATATATATATACATATATATACATATATATATATATATATATATATATATATATATATATATATATATATATATATATATATATATATATATATATATATATATACATATATATATATATAAATACATGCATGTTTCTACTGATTTAATATATTTTGTTTCGCCTTTCTATAGTATTATCAAACTGTTGAGAAAATAGTTGAACAGTTTTATAATGACATAACAAGGCGAAACACCTGTCACAAAAATAAATCAATTCAGTAGAATCACAAATCGCTTTTACTTTTCTTTTGGAGGTCTGCCTGGGGGTTTGCACCCTTCAGGGTTTCCTTGATCGCATGCTCATTCCAGAATCGTGTTTTGATTTATTTTAATAATAATATATTACAGATTTGTACACAGTAAATACCGATTCCACAAATTCAATGGTATTTGTTTAGAAACCGGTACGATAGATGGCATCAAAAATTACCCATCCGTTTTTTTTCTCGATTCAGGGCAGGTGCTTATTTTAACCGAAAATTCAACTGGTCGGTGTAAATTTGCAACAGCTGCCACCTGCTTGGCCTTGTGGGGGAGTATTACAGAACTGGAAATAATAAAGCTGCCTCACGAAAAGTACCTACTTGTTTCTACTACCTACTACACAGAAAAGAGAATGCATTTTACCCAAAAACGAAGTGAAATAAGGAGCTGGTTGATTTAATTTTTTCAAGCTAAAATAATAATGTTAGATTTTTCAATCATTCATTATTCTTTAAATCCTTATCCGCACCCCAATGGTGCATAGGGCACTGCATCATATAAACGCAGTGTTATCTTGATCGTTAGCACATAAAGAAAGGGTGATTAGCCCCCCGCTTCAGGTATCAGTCCAGGGTAATATTGAATAAATATTAGAGTGAAAAATCACTTTTATTTTTTTGACCCCCCTGGGACTGAATGTTTATTAGTGATTTTAAACTCTAATATTTATTTCGCTTCAGGGACCCTGGACTGGTCCCTGAAGCGCAGGAGTGATCACCTTGCCTTCATGTAAGTAACGTTCAATATAACACTGCGTCAATGGGATGCAGTGCCCTATGCACCAATGAGTGCGGATAAGGCTTAGAAGAAAAATGCATAAGGAGATGTGGAAGAGGCAAGAAATTTTCGCATAGACAGAGTAGTGTGGCGTCCTATTCTCTCTGCCTTCCCTTGCGGAAAGCGGCGTGATGGTTAGTTGGTTAGTTATTTCTCTATACCGGCCAATTACAGGACGCAAGCCCTGTGATTATCCAGACTTCCATATTTCCAATTCAATAGACTTCATAATCTATTTTGAGATGTCAATAAACATCCGATATTTATCTTTATTAATACACATATTTTGCACATTGTAAACGAACCGCCTCTCAAAAGATGAACAGTTTTTGCTTTCAATGAGAGGTGGCGCCAAAATTTATTTGTGAATTCGTATTGTTATGTTAGTTTTTGAACCATTATTGTAAATACTTAATGTAAAAAAATACAGTAAAACCTCGATATAACGGACAAATTGGGGAGAGGGGATACCCGTTTCACTAAGGGTGAAGACTGACCGGAGCATTTCGTCGTAACGTAACATGTTACGATGCGAGCATTCAGGCAGTCAGTACAGCGAGCCGAGCGCTCCATCCATAGTTTCGGATGCTCGCTGATGCTCGCCGCGAGCGATGTTACGACGAAATGTTCCGGTCAGTCTCCACCTTAAGGCCTAGTATTCGTTAAGTCGCAACATAATTTTCTCTAAAACACCGTTTTTGCATTGAAAAAATAAGTTTTTCTTCGAAATAATTATATGGTTTTGAAAATTAAAGAGTTATTGAAAGGCAAAGAGTTATTAAAATATTAAAAAAATATCCAATATACAATTTTTTTTAATCGGGCGTGAACAGACATGTGACCACTCCGTTGGAATGAATTCTATGCTTGTGAATATCCGTTATATATCTGGAAAGTCGTTGTATAAAAATATATCGTTGTATAAAAATAGGTTCAAAATAAATCAAAAAACTTTTTTTAAATATGATCCTTGTATTTAGGATATAAATAAATCATACAAAACACAAACAAAATTCTATTAATTGTCTTCGGACGTTCGTCGTGAAGTGACGTGGCTGTTTAGTATCGACGCACTTGCTTTCAGTAATCCTGCGTTGAAAAAGGAATCAAGTTTTGTATGCACTTTTGAAGTTTTGACATAATTTGTGATTATCATGGCCGCTAAATTTTTTTTATATACGGCGACACTTGAATTTAAGCATGTACTATATTAACAGGACGTTTTTAATTTATTTTTTCACATTCAAACGGATTTTTGTTCGTTTTATCCAAAGTTCGTCGAATAGAAGTCCGTTATATCGATGTTTTACTGTATTATCGTTATTGAGGAGCTCGTATACAAGTTCTATGCATATCTGGAAACAAGGAAAATCTAAAAACACACGTATACCTTCATTTCATTGTAACTTCAGAAGTCAGACGTAGAATCTACGTCAGCCACCTTTTAAAAATATGATAAACATTTTTTTATGAATATTTAGCCTTTGGGAAAAAATGACTGGGTCATATTGTTTATTTAAAATACATAATTCTTGTTACATTTGATGCCTTGTACAATGATATAAATATTTCGGTATGTACATAAATGTAATTTCTTTTTAGAACAACAAAAAGCGGTATAGAAAAATATTATTCTTATTTTTACCAGATTAAGTAAAACATAATTTTTTGACATAACGTGGTTTGCAAGTGGACTACACAAATAGCATAGCTATTGTGGGCATCCTAGCATCGCTCAGTTAGGCTAAATTTAAAAAAAGGCCATAAAACAAATGCGCTGTGTATGTTATTTATATTTTCGACATATGTAAATATCCCGGATAAACAGCTTCTCGGTAAATCGAGAGTGCATTGCGTTTGGTAATGACGCCATTTTGCAGTATTTCCCCGGGAACCGTGCGGTTTAGTAGGAATTTCAAAAATCGAATGTTTATATTATATTTTTTTTTATGTTTATTCTTTAGAAAGATGGTAGACTTGTTTCCGTTCGAAAAATCCCTGTATACACTTCATTCGCGCTCAAATAAAATTTTCATATTATGACGTTTTTTATTTTGCATATGTAAATAAGTTTATAACTCTCTTTTTAACCTATGGGAGATTTTCTGGGTTACTCCGGAGGATATTCGATATTTAACCCTAGATTATAAGACATTCGTAAAATTTACGATGGACATTCAGCACCGAGCCAAAACACACAAATAATATTGTGACAACTAGCATGGATCTTAGTTTTTTTTACAGATATTTTTTTACATCTCAACAAAGACGAAGAAGAATATGGAAATCTGGGCATTTACGGGGCTTACGACCGTCATAGGCTGTTTTTAAGTGATCACTTTACAAAGTGTAACATTCATCAATTCTACTCAAATTCTTGAAACTTCTAATTATATTGTTTAATTTCGAAACTAACTGTTTGAATTAACTAGATTTTCACTGGAGACATCTATGATGAGATGAGAGAAGCTGTTCATTAACCATTTGGATGCGTAAATCGACCAAAGTCGCCCAGTTTTTTTCTCCTTTGGATGCTTAAATCGACTTTACAAGCCATGGACTAAAGTAAACAAACAAAAGGAAATAAGTGAGTTTTATAGAATACTTACTTTAATTTTTATGGAAAATTTGCATTTTGTGCGTTCAAAGGGTTAAGAAGAAACTCTTACATTTGTATGTGAGGTCTGTATTCTTCTTCGTCTTTATTGAGATGTCAAAAAGATAACTTGAAAATAACCCTTAATAAATATTGGAGATAATCCAGATTTGTGAACAAGTATTTGGACACACTCAAAATGTTGTAAATAAAACACTAGTAAATAATGTATTCTATTTTATTTACATACAAAATATTGTACAATAATAGATTTACAACACTTGGAAAACAATCATTATCACCAGGAAAAAAGATTGCATGTGTCAATTAGATTAGGCCATTGACCAAGACAATCCGGTGAGCCAAGTCAATCCAATAAAATAAAAGGTCACCAATTATATATATTTTTTCATTTAACCCTTATATGCACCCCATGGTGCATAGGGCACTGTATCGTAGCGATACAGTGTTATCTTGATCGTTAATTGCATGAAGGCAAGGTGATCAGCCCTGCGCTTCTTGTACCAGTCCAGGGTGATTAAATAAATATGAGTGTAAATCACCCATATTTATTTTGACCCCCCTGGGAATCGAGCCCGGGACTTCCAGCACGGTAGCCAAACGCGGTGATCACTACACTACGGAGGTGGACAAATAATAAATTAAATTAGTCAAATAATAAATTAACGAAGGAATTCACTATATCCACAATATTATCCTCCATTAAGGTAATATGATTTGATATGAAAAATAACAAAAAAACTTATCCAATATCTTATACAAGATAAACTCAAAAAAAAATGTTCACAAGATTTTTTTTTTAGTTGAATACAAACTGTATTGTATATTGATGAGAATATCTGTTGTTCTCAAAAAAGTTAATGCCAAATCAATAAATAATACTTAAGGCAGTATGCTAGTCATGTATACTTTGATAAATTCAAAAAAGGGGTCTTACAAAACACAAAAGTTTTATTTTTTATTCTTAAATTATCGAGTTATTTTACAAAGTTAATGAAAAATAAATAATTTTGAGAATCAAAAAGACTTTGTTTTTTGATCCACTCACAATGTGAGTGGATCAAAAAACAAAGTCTTTTTATTTCTCAAAATAATATATCAATATGATCCACAGAGTTAATGCTTTCAATATTTAAAACAAAAAATAAATAAGTAATAATTAAGTTACTAAGGTAGTATTTTACGAAAATACAACTAAAACTTTGTTTGTACCCACTTGTTTCAGTACATGTCCATCCCTGAAGATGATAAGCTCCTTGTCAAAACCGGTAGGAGATAAGTACCAAAAATGAATGTGGTCAAAAACAAAGTTTTTAATTTTATAAAGAACTATAAGGCTTCGCACGCTTCTGGTACATGCGTAGATCTGTTGCGATGATATTTTTGGTCCATCCTGTTTCATAACGAGTCCTCAGAGTCAGTTTTGATCTCCGGGGCACTTTTGGCTGTAGGCATCGCGGCCGCAATTCTGTCCCGAGGACATTGCGGCTGGGTGGGCGGTCAGAAGCAAGTCTTCAGATGCATTGACAGAAGACCTCGGGCGACGAACCCTTTCTTACAGTTCTGACACGTGTAGGGACGGGCGCCAGAGTGATATCTAGAAATTAAAATATATTCAGAAAATACTTTGTTACATTTTTTTTCTTTATTTTAAATTCTTTTGCATTACATGACATAAATTCAAGACAAAAAAATATGAATAAAATATAAATATAAATACAAAAAAAGATCCCACAAAGGCATGGCCTGTGTGTGGGTATACAATATAATTTAGGTCATAGTAAAGGGTATAAGGGTATAGGTATTATAAGTAGAACTAGAGTAATAGTGTTAAAATAACATGATTTCAGATTTCAAATATCGCTCACTCCTTTCAACAACGTCATAAATCAAAAATCGTCAATTTTGAGTTGTGCATGTTTTCGGAATGCCCAGAAAATGTACTATATCCCAGCAAAAGCGGCATTATTTTAACTAAATATTTACCCGCTACAGGGCAGAAACGGTTGTTTTTGCATTTTAAAGAAAAGGTATTGTTTTATTAATTTTTTTTAAATAAACTACATATTTTTCAAATGGAGAAAAAACCTTCAGGTTTTATCTTAAAAGATCTGTTGCACAGTAAAAAGATCAATAAGTGGCTTGATATTCATTTTTAATACATTTTATTTTATTTTCAAACTTTAAAAACAATCTCCTGGAAAATCGAGTTTTTTGATTTATGACGTTCTTAAAAGGAGTCTGCGATATATCAAAAAACTTGATTTTTCAGGAGATCGTTTTTCAAGTTTAAAAATATAATACAATGTATTAAAAATAAATATCAAGCCACTTATTGAACTTTTTACTGTACAACAGATCTTTTTAGGTAAAACCTGAAGGTTTTTTCTCCATTTAAAAAATATTAGAAGTGGAGGGTAGGTTGAGTGGCGTGTTGATATCGGAATAGTGGCCTGAAGTACCTTTCGTGTATGACGAGGGTGGATCTCTGTGAGAATGCCTTCCCGCAGTGGGAGCACACGTGCGGCCGCTCCCCGCTGTGCACGCGTTCGTGCAGCGTCAGGTTGCATTTCTTCACAAAGCCCTTTCCGCAGGTTCTACAAACAAAGGAAAAAAAAGAAAAATCAGAATCTTGGACAAAATTTACATATAATATAATATACTTATAAGCCTTTACTTATATAATATTAATAAAAATATAAATAGTTTAAAAGCGATCTTTATATATTTTTTACTTATATAAAGATTGCTTTTAAACTTTTCCTTGTGATGCTAAAAACTTCCGAGTGCAATGGTGATATGTATTTTGTACACCATATGTGAAAATGTGGTTAAATGGGAAAAATATTAATACATATTCCTTAATGTTGCTTTTATTGACCATAGTTGAAGTCAAAATGTAATAATTTCGTAATGTTAGCTCTGGTAGTACCTAAAAAAGAGAAAAGTATTTGAAAACGAGAAAAAAATACATTGTAAGCAGCCGCACTAGCTAGCGCAGCAACACAACCACCCTGAACGACGACTTGTGAGCCTCTAAAATGAGACCATCGGAAACAGTATGAAGCCACGTGCGCGTGTATGTAAAGTGCGGCACGCACGCGTTTGTCGCTGCAAATGAATAACTTTATATGTAATACTTTTATGTAACACATAAAAGCATTAAGGACGAATACGAAAATTCTGAGCCCGTATCTATTACATTTTATATTGATATTCTCATTTTAAAAGTCGAGTTGTAGTAAATACATAACACCGGGAGGGGAAGATTAAGAGGGATTAGCCTCCTGTAATGTCGATTCCCATCTGTCAAGCTTGTGTACGTAATATGTTTAAATAACTAAAATTGTGGCCACACCGTCGAGTTTGCAGCGCTGGCGTGAGCAGGACGGAAGCCTTACGAGACGAACTAAACCGGAGATCTCCGAGCGGAACCGGCGCTAAAGCGACAGCATCTCCGAAACGGCGAGAGCTGCTTAGTTCGTTGAAACAGACAGACATGTTTATTGCGACTTTTATTTTACTTCTTTAATCTTTTAACCGCGTCAACTTTGTTCCTGAGAGACGCCCGTACGCGGCGGTATTTCGCTGTTTTTAAAATAATTACTTTTATCATGTATGAATGTATGTAAGAGATGCCCGTGCGCGGCGGTATATCGCCGTTTTTTAAATGATTACTTTTATCATGTATTTAGTTAAGAAACGATTTATTTTCCTAAACAAAAACGTTCAATGGGATTCAATGTGCCTTTTTGGTACTCTATAATACACTTGTGTCACATTATTCTTGAAATATATTGTAATATAAACAAATAAGATCGTAACATAAATAAATCAAAGCACGCATCGTGTGTCACTCTTACCCACTGGCGATGCGTAGCGTCGAGAGTGAGACAGATATAGGGCATGATTATGGCGCGGACTAATTACCGACCGCAAGAAAAATCAGGGATCTGTTCTTTTATTTATTCTTGTGATGTTACAAATTATTAGTCAGATATTTCAACAGATGTCATAAGGCCAAGGATTGACGTATTATTTTATCCAAAGTTCCACACCATGAAAAAATCCCTCCAAGTTGAACTGAGCTTCGAAACATGGAGCGAAGTAAAAACACATACGCTTATGTCAGCCGCGTATGGGGCATGTTTTGTTAAAACACATACGGTTATGCGAGCCGCGTGGATCCGGTTAACTATATTCAGTCGAACCTCTATCTATCGTTTTTAAAGGGACCTATTGAAATAAACTATGAATGCGGGAAAACAATGAATGCGGGAAAAAGAAGTCAATACACAATAAGATACGATCGAGTTAAGATACCGTCCTCCCAATCTGCATAACCAGTGGTAGGTTGAAATTTTAAGAATATAAATTTTAGATGTAAATAATGTATTTATAAAAAAAAAATACAAATCCGAACAGAACCCAAAGATCTTCAGACTTCTTCTGTTGTACCCATCACACAAGCTTTTGATAGTTTATATCCCACACATAGGAATATTGTCGTCGAATGTAACAAAATTGAGATTTTTTTTAAAAATGTAAAAAACAGTCAAATTTTATCAAATATGCAGCATAATTCAAACAATGAATGCGGTAAAATGGTGGATAGAAACGATCAATGCGATCTATTTTTGTATGAAATTAATTTGGGGTTCAAGAAATAAACGATACATCCGGGAAAACGATTATTTGAGGAACGATAGATAGAGGTTTCACTGTATATATATTGTAAAGTATTTGTAATTATCTAAATCCAGTGTTATCGCATTTATTTAAATAAAAGGACTAACTGCAAGTAGAGCATTCTTTCATTTTTATTCTGGCACCACTTCTTTGCATTAACAATCACAATCACCACACGTGATCACAAAACGCGGCAACACGTAACTAACTAACTAACTAACCATCACGCCGCTTCGCCGCATGGGTATGCAGAGAGAATCGAACGCCACACCACTCTGCCTTTGCAAACATTCTTCGCCTCTTCTACATTCATGCATCTCCTCATACCCGACGATTATTACGACTCCTGACCCGACCGCTTTCAAGTATTTGACATACCTGATTGTGCCAGGTTTTAAACGCGGCAACACGTCGCCCCCCTAAAACGGCAACTGGCCATAAAGTCTCAACTTCCCACCTGCAGATGTGCGGCTTCTCGCCGGTGTGCGTCCTCCGGTGGAACTTGAGGTGCTCCTTGGAGCTGAGCCCCTTGCCGCAGATGTCGCAGAGGACGCTCGCGCCCTCCAGCCGCGAGCCGTGCTCCTTGGCGTTGTGCGCGCGCAGCTGCTTGCGCTGCGCAAAGAGCCGCGAGCACGTCTGGCAGCGGTGCTTGTAGAGGCGCGGGGCCACCGCCTCCGGGTGGACTGTCTTGCGGTGAGACATCAAATATCTGACCAAAACAAAAACCAATAAATATATTTACATATATATATATATATATATATATATATATATATTATTTATATATATATATATATATATATATATATATATATATATATATATATATATATATATATATACACATATATATATATACACATATATATATATATATATATATATATATATATATATATATATATATATATATATATATATATATATATATATATATATATATATATATATATATATATATATATATATATATATATATATATATATATATATATATATATATATATATATATTCACTTCAAACCATTATCCGCACCCCAATGGTGCATAGGGCACTGCTTCATGTAAACGCAGTGTTATCTTAATCGTTTACACATGAAGGAAAGGTGATCAGCCCTCCACTTTAGGTACCAGTCCAGGGTAATATTGAAAAAATATTATAGTGAAAAAATCACTTATATTTATTTGACCCCCCTGGGAATCGAACCCGGGACCTCCAGAACGGTAGCCGAGCGTGCTGACCATTACACTACGGAGGCGGACAAATATATAATAAATATATTTTTTTAAATTTCTTTAGTTAGCTTATACTACATTTAATACAAACTATTTTTTACACTTAATATACATCATATTTATTTATATATTTCCAACTTCTTGAGGTTAACAAAACATTAATTTTTAAATTCTTTCAGACTCTTTTCATTCTTTATACATTCAGGCATCTCATCATACATTTTCAAACACTTTTACATTATTTCTTTAAAAAATAGCAGGCTTTATTCTTATTTCTAGTACTATGTTTATGAATTTTTTTGTTTAAAACTATTTTATCCTTAAAATATTTAGGTAAATTATCATTTGAAAAATTATATATAAAGATAAGCATATTATATATTAGTCTCTTTTTTACAGGTAACCAGTTGAGTTATTTTCTGATTTTTTATACATTCTTATATATATTTCTCTTAAGTACTATTCTCATAGCTTTATTTTTAATAATCTCTAATTTATTTAAATTTCCTTAATTTTCCAAAAATAATACTGGTGAGCAGTAATCTATATGTGAAATAATTATTGTTTTAGTATTATGAAGGTATGTGCATGTGAGAAGAGTTGAACCATCCAGACTACCCCATATTGAATTGCAAGGTAGACAACTACCAGGCAGACCACCAAAGAGATGGATTGATAGATGGGAATCGACATCACAGGATAGCCTCCTGCGATGTTGATTCTCAACTTTAAAAAAGGCCATAAGGCCTACACCAAGAAGAAGATATTTTCTAGGGATGGAAAGATTGATACAAAGGCATTAAAAGGGGAATGAATGCTGAAAACAGTGGTGAAAGGTGGACTGAAATCAGTTGTAGCAAACAAAACCTATTAGAGAAAGGTAACCCTTACGCCGTGGATCTTCCTCAAAAGACTCTTAGATGGTCAGCTGGAGTGTCCCTTAGAGACGAAATAAAGATGTTTTGAATATTGAAAGCATTAACTTTGTGGATCATATTGATATATTATTTCGAGAAATAAAAATACTTTGTGTTCTGATCCACTCACATTATTATTAACCAACTAGTTTCGGCAACAACCTGTTGCCCTCTTCAGGGTTATATTTAGTAATAAATGTAACCATGAAGAGGGGAACAGGTTGTTGCCGAAACTAGTTGGTTAATAAAAATGTGAGTGGATCAGAACACAAAGTATTTTTATTTCTCGAAATAATATACAAAATAAAGAGTTCATGCATTCGTGGAAGCTTGGCTGTAACAGGCATCAATAGTAAGGTAGGGGAAAGGCAAATGAGATGGTATAGTCACATGGGACGCAGAGAATGTGAACATATTATAAACCAGGCGATCGCCATGGATCTCCCTCGAAAGACATCTAAAGACCAAAAAAATCATGTATGCTGCAGAAAGATAACATGATTCGAAGGCATGGCCTAGGTGATGTTTGTCACCTAGGCCAAGAGCCTGGACATCATTCACCTTGTGTAATATCACTTTTAAAGTGCGATTACACAAAGTGAATGATGAATTATAAGAATGATAAGGATTATGGTGATTATTTACTGGCCTTTTTACTGACTACGTCGGTACTGAGGGATCTCTGTGTATGACGATGTGGATGTAAAATGCAAGGATAATGACCTGGAATATATGAAATCCTTCCCGCACAGGTCACAGTTGAACGGTTTGGCCCCCGTGTGCACATTCTGATGCTCGTTGAACCAAGTGAGCACATCGAAGCCTTTGTTGCAAACTTCACAAGTGTACTGAAAATGATAATAATAATTAAAAAAATTAATAAATTGATTCGGCAGTCACTTTGTGGTAATATCAATCCACTTTTAACTCTTACCACTCTGTAGGCCAGACATTCCGCATACATACCTGGCGATTATTCCGATTCCTGACCTGACCTATTTGAAAGTATTTGAAATATTGGATCATGCCAATCTTTTCTCTGCTTCTATTATCAATTACATTCACCTCATTACGTAATTTGTTTTGCTATACATACTTTCTTCACTCATTCGATTCATATACATAAACCTTCTCAACAAACCTTTCTTAAGTGTCCCGTGGTTAGTGTCGCGGACTCTTTGTCAGAGTTTCTCGGTTCGAACACACTCTACCACAATTTGATACCTATTTCTAATAATGAGCCGCTTAGGCTCACAGAAATAGTATTAAATTGAAGAATTTTTGTGAATAATAAAAACTTCTCTTTAATTAGAATTTTTTTTTTATCGATAATGCATATCTCAGCCTTACATTCTTTCTCTATATAATAACCTAACCTTAAAGGCAATCTCACCTAACCTAAACTAATCTTCACTTTACACACGTGTTACATTCACCAATTCTACCCATTATTGACAACCACACTACTCGAATTCTTGGAAGCTCTATATATATGAACCAACTTTGAAACAATGTTCCTGAATCACTAGAACTTCAGTAGAGACATCTATTGGTGAGATGAAAAGAAGCTGTTTACTAAGCAGAAACTCTTTTATTAGTATGTGAGGTCCGAATCCTGGATTATAATCACATACATGAGAAACGCTAGAAAATATCATTTTCATTTTTATTATTTTAGCTTATAATTTGACAAGTTAATTTATTTACAACATTTTGAGTGTGTCCAAATACATGTTCACAAAACTGGATTTGATCACATAAACCAGCCCATGATGGTTGTCAGCCCCGTGAATACCCAGACTTCAATATTAAACTAACTCAATTGAATTAAATTCAAATCCTATATTTTCATTAATTGATTCGGCAGTCACTTTGTGGTAAAATCTATCCATTTTTAATTAATGTTTTACTTAGTAACTACCACTATTTCAGTGGTAGTTTCAAATCCTATACATTAAAATAATATATATATATATATATATATATATATATATATATATATATATATATATATATATATATATATATATATATATTTATGTATATATATATATATATATATATATATATGTATATATATATATATATATATATATATATATATATATATATATATATATATATATATATATATATATATATATATATATATATATATATATATATATATATATATATATATCCCGCTTCGGAAAACTCCTGCAGACACATGGAACAGAACAATATCCAATGAGATATTGTTCAACGTAACCTAACCTAACCTTAATGGCAATATAAACTAACCTAATCTAACCTTAAAGTCGGGTTCATGTCTCTTGTGGTGGGACTGCAGGGCTCCCCTGTACACGGTGCTGTAATTACACTGTTCGAAACGACAGAATAACGTCTTGATGCCGTTGTGAGCACGCCCGTGCAGAAGAATCTCGTACGCTCTCTTGTAGGAACGCCCTGAAAAAAAGACATTCAATGTTTGTTACCAACGTGTATTTTATTTTTATTTTTAATATTATATATATTAGTTGCCAAAGAAAATTCTCCTTGCCTATTATAAACAAGGATTTATAGCATATTTAGTTTATATCGCTAACTCCTTTAAACAACGTCATATATAAAAAATCGTACATTTTCAGTTGAGCGTGTTTTCGGAATGCCCAGAAAATGTACTATATCCCAGCAAAAGCGACATATTTTTGACTTAATATTTACCCGCTACAGGGCAGAAAGTGTTGGTTTTGCATTTTGAAGAAAAGGTATTGTTTAATTATTTTTTTAAATTTACTAAATATTTTTCAAATGGAGAAAAAACCTTTAGATCTTACCTAAAAAGATCTGTGGCACAGTAAAAAGTTCAATAAGTGGCTTGATATTTATTTTTAATACATTTTATTATATTTGAAAAATCAAGTTTTTTGATTTTTTGACGTTCTTGAAAGGAGTGAGCGATATGAATACACCATAATATATATTTTCAAACCCTTATCTGCACCCAATGGTGCATAGGGCACTGCATCATATAAACACAGTGTTATAGATCAAGAGATCTATAACATTTTGAGTGTGTCCAAATACTTGTTCACAAATCTGGATTATCTTTAATTCTAGGAGTTATATTTCATTTTATTTTTTGACATATATATTTTTCTTCATCTTTGAAGAGATGTCAAAAAAAAAAAAAAAAAATGTTATCTTGATCGTTAACACATGAAGGAAAGGTGATCAGCTCTGCGCTTCAGGAACATTAGAATATTAGAGTGAAAAATCACTTATAATTATTTGACACCCCCTGGGAATCCAATCCGGGACCTCCAGTACGGTAGCTGAGCGAGCTGACCATTAAACTACATTACACGATTACGCCATAATATATATTTAGACAAAAAAAAATAATAATCTAGAAACTTACCGCAAATATTGCAAGGAAATGGCCTAGAAGAGTCGTGCGATATGAGATGCCGACTCATAGCCCTCTTGTTGTCAAATATTTTTGAGCATTTCACGCACTGGAAGCCTGAAAAAACGATCGGTGTTGAAATTGTTATTTAGTAAACCTTTCCCTTCCGGTGCTAAAATAATACGCGCCTCCAGGTGTTGGGTAGTCACTACACAATAAGAAATTAGCAATTTTAAATTGGAAAAGTACGGACTAGCTATAGCTAATCCCCTTAATTAATTAGAAATGAAGTTTGACTTCATTCAATTATAATAATTTATATTTATTTGCTGAAAACATTAAAAAAAAACCATGTGACAACGCTCATGAAACAAGCATAGGTCCGCTCTTGTCGGGAGCTCAAGAGCTACTGACCTAGAAGCTAGAGAACATTGAGCTTTGAGCTCCTCTCGCTTACACAGTGCATGTATGCAAGAGTAAGATGCGAATATAGTGTCGCGGTTCCCGCACACTCTTCACGCACTGTTTATATACATATAATACCTCGGATGTAAACGATAAATTCTGATTATTATTGATATTATTTTTAAATCAATGCGTAAATATGTAATGGAGGAATACTTAAAATCTTAGCCTTGTATTTATTATATTTGTAGAGATATTATGGTTATTAGAAGCAATGTGTACTAGGTACACAACACCGGGAAGTGAAGGTTAAGGCAGCAGCAGGCACTTCGGTGGTTGGAGCGCTACGTGCAGGGCAGTCAAGGGATAACTGGAGAAGAGTCATTGCTTCCACAAGGGTCACAACCCTCAGCAATGAGGAATAAGACGGGTAAGAATAATAACCTCGTTAAATTCCTTTTCTAGGTTGATAACATCACTTATCTTTTTATTTCTGAAGGAAGGCTATTGAATTTTTTAAAACATAAATACAAACATAAGTTATTTACTTTTTGCTTTTTTTAAGTGATCGTTTAAAACTATGAACTTCTCTGCAAATTGAACATCAGTCTTCGTATCTGACTTCTTCTCCTCATCCAAAGACGGTTTGAAGTCACTACCGGATTCCTTGTTCTCATCCTTGGGGAACATCGATGGATTATCTACCTGGAATTAATATTTTTTTGTTTTTAGCTTATAATTTGACCAGTTAATTTATTTATTTGGACACACTGTGTTGTAAAAAAATATAAATGTTTATCTGTTTAAAATCTTAGTCGCGTATACAACGATAAACTGAAAAACTGGTTTTAAACAAACTTTTACTATATAAAAATTCTTACATGGTCTTTGTAATGTTGTAGCAAGTCCGTTCTGGAATTTTGATAAACGAAACACGTCAGGCACTGCCATTTCATCGCCTCCTTCGCCGTTCCCTCCGGATAGAACCACTTGTCCCCTTCATCTTCCTGCTTAAACTTTCCTTCTTCAATCTTCACCTCACACTCGACATGAACAGCATTCTCATCGCCGACCTTTTTGCTTTTCTTGAACTGTTTCTCTGCAATTTTGGTCGATCCTTTAGGCCTGCCCCTTGGCTTTTTTTCTTTGATTTCTTCAACGAGATCTTTCCTTCTCTTCTTTGCCTTTTTCTTTTTGTAAACGGCGTCGTTGGATTCATCCTTGATTTTTATTTTCAGCGGTTTTAATCTGATGTTATTCAAAGTTAAATCGTCGTCCGAGCTATATTGGTCGACATGATCGGTGTAACTGTAATTATCTTCATCTAGACATTCTTCTTTTATTTTTATATCTTCCTCAAATTTTTCTTCGACCAGTTGTACGTGAGCAATGTCTCCATTCTGCGGTACATCCATCAAGGTTAAATCCGTCTGCGTGCATATTGAGTTGTATTTTAAATCGAGCTGTTTGACTTTTGTGGAGAAATTGTTTAAAACGATGACACTTTCCAAACACGAACGTAGTTTAGAATAATTCGTGTCGTTCGGTTCTTCCTTGATTGTTTCATTTAAATTTGAATCAGGATGTTTCAATAGCGACGTCGCAGGTATAACAGAATCCTCAGACACGAAGCTACAAAAGAAAAGAGAAAAAAAACTATAATAAGTTTAATATTTGAACTTCTGAAATAACTAAATAAAGTTAGCTAAAGTTAAAGGTAGATTATTTTTTGACATCTCATCAAAGATGAAGAAGAATATGGAGGTCTGGGCATTTACGGGGCTGTCGACCGTCATAGGCTGGTTTAAGTGATCACTTAACACACGTGTACACACAATATTTGGACACACTCATAATGTTGTTAAAGGTAGATAGAACTTGAACTTTGAAAAAAAAACATAAATTACAAATTGATGATAAAGAAGGCAAAGGAAAAAGGGAGTTTAGGGAAGGAGGTAGAGGAAAAAACTAAGGGAGGAGGTTTGATGGACAGTTAGGATTCTAATGAAAGATAGTAATGTCTCAGACGTTTCTTAAAAGTTGTTAAAGAAGATGCATTTTTTAAAAGGAGATATATTTAACTAACTAACTAACCATCACGCCGCTCCGCCGTAGGGGTAGGCAGAGAGAATAGAACACCACACTACCCAGTCTTTGAAAACATCCTTCACCTCTTCCACATTCATGCATCTCCTCATACATACCCGACGATTATTTCGACCCAGCCGTTTTCAAGTATTTGACATGCCAATTTTTGCTCGGTCTTCCTCTGCTTCTTTTTCCAACTACATTTGCTTCTTAAATTTGTTTAAGTGTTATTTCCTTACTCATACGTTCCAAATGTCCAAACCACCTTTCGGAATTACTTCTGAACTAAATGTATTATATTGTACAAAACATAAAAAGTCATCTTAGAGAAACATAAAAAAAATACATTGATTGTCCGTACCTTTTGATCAAATGCTTTTCAGCATCTATAACCTTAGAACAGTATTCATAAATATCATCTATTTTATTTGAACAATCGTTACAAATCTTTCGAGGCAAGTTGTCAGTTTTGGAGATCTGAAAAAATAAAGAAAAAAAACATTTTTTTTGAATTTCTGATTTGAATAAAAATGATTAAAAATTCCACGATTTAAGCACTGAAGAAAAAAATAGAAGTAAAAAAATGAAAATTATTATTTTATCTAATCTATATATAAAAAATAATAAAGTCAAAGTTAATAAAATATAATTATCCAATAGATGGACGCCAAGGATTAATATACAGAAACAGTTTCTTTTTCAAATTCAAAATACATATTATGTATTTTTTACGAATATACAGGGGACTACGTATTCGGTTGTCATACAGAAATAGGGAAAAAAATAATATGTCGCAACTCACTTTTATTGGGAGGCATGCCTCTATTTTCAAAAATATGCTCTTGTCGTCAAAAATCAGATGATTTACACATTGTTTACCGAGGCAAAGTCGACAGATCTCCGTCATAGTAAGGATATTTTGATAATAAACAATCTTTTGACATTTGCGCAAGACTTACGACTCGGCCATTTTTTTGACCTTGACATAAGAGTTGCCAAAATACATCTCAAAAGTAAACACTGGTGTTATTTATTATATTTAATTAAACGGGGTTAATTGTATATACGGAAAATTTACATTTAGGAGACTTTTTGATAAATAACTCGACACTGGCTATAACACCCAAGAAGGGTGAAAAGCCATCAAAAAAAAGAAGAAGAAGAAGACTTTTGATAGTCAAATCATGTGATTACCTTTAAATCCTGTCCTCATTAGTTTCAAAAATTAAATCTCAAATTTTATTTTACAATTTTATGTATAAAAAACATAAAATTTCTGTCTAGATAGTTCAAATCTTTTTGGATTTCAAGTACTTGGAATCGAAAACATTATAAACTTTCACGAAAGCGGTATGTAACGTCCTAATTGTGAAGGAATTTCATTTTAATTATTTTTTTATTAAAATCTCTCTTCTCGTATATGGTAACATAAAGTGCATTAATTTTTTTTAAATACTTTGGCTGATTTGTGAGTATGAATCGCGATTTAACATCGATGAGAGAATTGATGACAAACATGGAAATGCCCTTGTTATTTTTACATAATTTCAGAGACAGTGGAAAATTCGAAAACATAAGATCCCGGTACGATCCATGTCTAAAGATGGCTGAATCATATATGATTTCTTTATGAACAGAAAGACGGCTGCGGGTGATGAACTTAATTCCGTTCCACCCCGTCCAAAAATACCTCTGTGGTGGAAGCGACCGAAGTCACTGTCAAGGTTGATTACGGAAATTCATTACGTGCACAACGTATGAAGGAATCAATTCCATTGTATAAGTAGGATAATGGGGCTATTGTACGTTTAGATATGAGTCTGATTGTTGTGAACTCAGTGTGGAGTTGGTTATTGCTTCACGATAAAGGAAAAAAAATACTGGTACGAGAGCTGATACTTTTGTGGATTAGGCAACACGTACAAGTCAGAAATGAACTTCCTCTTACTAGTCTTACTATATTTAATTTTTAATTATGAACATGTGATTAATTCTGTAGCGTTTCGGACGCCTTTGGAACGTTCTCTATAAAATATTAAATAAACCTCCATCAGGGGAGGGGTATTGCGTAGTCTCATTATCATTTTTAAATAAAAAAATAACAGTTACATAAAAATGGATAAAAACCAAAATGAAATAAATAAACTGTAAATTGAAATTTGTGGGAATAAAAAAACATTTTAAATACAAATTTCTTTAGGACAACAACTAGAACACAACCGCCACCACTAAGCCAGTTTATATAAAAAAACTTCAAAAATAGTGCCGGAGTCGATAATTTTATTACTATACGTAGGTACTTTTTTATATTTTTTTATTTGGCAACATTTATATTTGATGTATTCAATAATTAAAATGGCTGCCGAGTTGTCATCTTTTGTTTTTGACATATTAAATTGATTTCGAAAATAAATGCAATAACACGATGGACACTTGCAGATTGTGTCTTAGTATTACGCTAGTTAATAATTGTATTTTTGGAGATGATAACAAAATTTATCTTAAACTTATTTCTTGCCTACCAGTTAAGGTAAAAATTATATTTTTAAGTGTGAAAAATTCGGTATTTTATTACTTAAATAATTAACTTTAAATGAAAATGGCATTTATTTTGCACCTTTTCGATTGATTTCGATTTTTGTTATTATTTAATCCACTGTAGACGACATCAATTCGCGGGGACATACTTATATGTATATGTATATGTTTGTTGACATTATTCTTTGAATTTCAATTTTAGGTAACAAAAGAAGATTCACTTCCTAAAAAAATATGTGATATTTGTTCCTACAAAGTTGATGATTTTTATCAATTTTGTCACAAAGCTCTCGATGCCGAAAACAGGTAAGATAATATTATCTTATATTTTGTATATTAAAAGCATTGTTAACTTTGTGGTATGGTAATATTATACTCTCCTTATTATTGGGTCGTGGGTTCGATTCCTGCCAAGTGCAAAATAAATCCAAGAAAGATTTATTTTAAATTGGTCAGGGTGTTTTTCATGTATATTTCATATTTACCTTCCCTATCCTTACTATCCTACCTGCAGACAAGCCTCCAATAGAGGCTTTACGGGTTATTCCTTTAAAAAAAAAATATTACTTAATTTATTTATTGTAACTGCAGACAGTTGGTAGAATTCCATATTGAATTGTTGGGTAATGTATCCAAAATAAAACAAGGTTTATTATTGATTTCTACAATATGTATAAAATGTATAAACAATTTATTATTTTCTTTGTGTAATTCCACCTTAAAAAACACTACTTCGTGACTACCGGTTTCGTAATAAATCTACATTGATGTGATGATGGAATGATTATTCCTAAACCGGTAGTCACAAATTAAGAGTATTTTTAAAGTGATTTTACGTAAAGTGAACGATGAATGATAAGGAGAGTGTTATATTAACCCTTAACGGTCCAATGTCGAATCTCATTCGATATGGAATTTTTCCTCTTAGGTCTCATCTTGGATGTTATTAAATTTTTTTTTCATCATTTGTATTATTTATTTAAAATGCAAGCTTACATTTTTGTCCCACATCTATTAAAATAGTATGTGCAGACGAGTACCGGCGGGTATGTATGAGGAGGAGATGCATGAACGTGGAAGAGGCGAAGAATGTTTGCAAGGACAGAGTGGTGTGGCGCTCTATTCTCTCTGCCTACCCCTGTGGGGAACGACGTGATGGTTAGTTAGTCAGAAGAGTACAAATATTTTTCCGATTGGAATGTAACTGTCTAGCTAGATTTTTTTTTTAAATTTTGGGGGACCAGAAAGGGTTAACTTATTCTCGCAATCAAAGTAATAAATAGAAAATAGAAATGTCACTACTTTGTAATTTTTTCTCTCTCATAAATTGTTTGTATTTATTTTAGATTAATTCTCGCTTTAACAAAAAACGAGAATGAAGTGAATGGAGTAAATGAGAATGTACCAGAGATAAATAGAAATCAATTGTTTCAATGCAGTTCGAATTTTAATCATGTCAACGGTTTCCAAAGGCCTACATTACTAAATTCTAAAGTCGAAAAAATCGTTCTGCCGGTGACCGTTAGCACGCAAACCGACGACGACTCTACACTGATAAAACCAAGCGAAATAAAGCAAGAAGACGCGTCCTTCCTACCTCCATTTAGCAATAACGACGACGGTGATCACTACCAGGATGATTCATTTCCCGTGGGACACGACGAGGTGTACGCTAAATTTGATCCGCCTTTTGAAGAAACCAAGCCCCGGAAGCATTCCAGAAACAAGAAATCAAAAAAGGATAAGGCAATAAAGGTCAAAATCAAAAAATTGAAGCCGCCGGTGATGACGAGCATCAAAACAGACTCGGAGGATGAAGAATTCAACGAGACTTTGAATATTTTGAAAGCGAAGCAGGTCGGTAGGCCCGGGCGGGGGGCGGACGCGCAAGACGTTGTGGTTTTGGGTGAAAATGGCATAAAAATGGAGTTTTCAGACGGCGTGGAAATTCAGGAATACGATAAGAACGACGAATCGGAAGTTTGGAA